>NW_007050252.1:1230-92998 GCF_000164805.1 Carlito syrichta
GCAGCCCAGTCCAAAGTACGTGCTGGGCTCTCAGGAATGTGGCCCAACCCAAACTCTGTGCTGGGCCACTCTCAAAAATCATCTTCACCATTGAAAAGCTGCAAACAGCTCTCCCTAAGTATATACTAATTCTATAAATATTCTTTTAAATCTTATAAAGAAGTTTGTACCGTATAAAAGGCTCCCAAATGTGACCTGAATTTGAATTATATCTAATACCTAGGCCGAAACCGCAGTTTATGGGAAACAGGAACAATGGGTTTCTAGAGTCAGCTATGCCTGTCACAGTCACAGAGTCTTCAGCTTAGGTCAGCAGAGTTCCTTTAGGTTGTTCTTGTGCTGCATGGCAAAAGGGGGAGGAAAATGGGGTCTACGGCTCTCGAACACGTCCTAGCGGTCTCGAGGTTCACGGCCCTCCCTGATCCCTAACGCTCAGTGGGCCTCCGTGGCCGGCTCCCAACAGTCCCCCATGTTCTGAAATTACACCACGATGTGTGTTGTTGTGTGTCCATTTTCACAGAATTTTGCTTGGCAGTTGGTGGCCCTTGCAATACAGAAACTCGTGTTCCTCAGCTCTGAGAGTTTTTCTTACATTATGTATTTTATCATTGTTTCCCATCAGTTTTTCTCTTTCCCTGTTCTGAATATTATTTATCATATAGTGACTCTGTTAGAATTATCCTATACTTTTCTCACCTTTTTATGACTACCTCCGATAGTGTTATTTTTAATGTTCTACTTTCTAAGATATTCTCAACTCTGTCTGTATTAATTTAAAAAGACATTCTGCTACTCTATTTTCAATTTTTAGAATCTATTTCCTCTGAAAATATCATTTAAATAGCATCCAGTTTGGGGAATTGTAGATGTTGTGTCTTCTCTCTTTTTGAGAATGCTAGTAATGTTGTTTCTCTGTGTGTTGGCTTGTGTGTTTGTCTGCCATATATGATGTTGGTTTTGCTGAAAACATGGCTGATGATTCTTGGCTATCTTTTCTTTTGAAAGGGTGGGTCATTCAGAAACTGAATAGCAATCAACTCTTTCAGTAATTTTTCTTCTTGTATTAGTCAAATCCCTGAGGATAATATTTCAATCTCTGCCTGAAGGGAATTAGCATAGCTACAGTTATTCCTAGAGCCTGGTGAGGAAAGGAATTTGAGCATTTCAAGGTTCCTAACAACATTCTACATCAACCTACATTTATCAGTATGGTACCTTAACTCAGATGTGATGTGTTCCCAACAGAGCCCAGGTATTCTCTCTCCTGAGAATAAGCCCCCACCCTCTTCACTTGGGTTTAAGGAGGGACATCTCCCAGGTAGCAAGAGTGGTGTGTGAGATTTGGAATCTAAACTACTAATTCATCAGACTTGCAGCCAATCCTGTTTTTAACCTCACCCTCACTTTCAGACGTACCTGATGGCACCAATCTCTGTGTTTTATGGGGGTTTGCAGTACAAATCAAGGTTTTCTCACTTCTTCCCTACTTGCTTATATCCCCTTTTCTAAGGTCTGCCAAATCATTTCCCACGTGTCCATAAATCCCTGTTTCCAGTATTTTGATGCTTTTGTCTTTTTTCATGTTCTTTGTCCTTCAATGTTTCAGTCTTGGTTAATTTATTAACTGTTTTTAGTAAAATTGTCAGAGGGCTTAGAGGTAAGTGCTCATATGTGAACCATCACATTTAATCAGAACTGAAGGAGAAATTTTGATGGCAATAATATGGTGAGGGAAAGATCAAGCCTCCGATGAATCATGATTTCTAAACATCATATATAATCCTCATTAAACAATCATTTTTTTCTTAAAGTACTTTAATACTAGCTATATATTTTACCACTACCCCCTTTAGAATCAGCCAAATTTCAGTTTTAAAGTGCCAGAATCTTGAAGGAGATCATATTCAAATGAAGGTCATACATAATGACTTGATGGGTTTCCAGATCCTCCAAGGGGAAGTTAAAGAAAACAGTGCCTCTTTGCCAATAAATATTTAAAGGTTCTGTTAAAATGATGAAGTTTAAAGTGCCATAAGAAATTAAATTAAGATATAAATAATTTCTATCTAATAGCTGCACAATAAGCTTTGGATAATCTACTTTGGGTTTTAACTAAAGGGAGGACAAACACATACATAGCACAAATATCTGATATTTGAAAACAGATCTTTCATAATTGTACCTTTTCACTTTCAGCAACAATGAGAAAGCCATGGGAAATGTTTATTTTTGTTGAGAACCTGAACTTTTTGTCCTATTAACACTAAGATTGAAATACGAGAGGCAGAAGGCTGTGCTAGCAAGCTATTCTCATAGGAAGCCCCAAATTTATGCTTCCCCTTTCACCACGGCATACCCTGGGTCCAATGGGACATTTCAATAAGTTAAATTAAAATCATTGATCTCAGGAAATGAAATTTAAGTAAACAACAACATTAAACAGCTTTGACAGACACAGGAGAATTATTAGTGCTGGGCTTTTTTTTTCTTTTATTTTCCTCTGGCTTTTCTCTGTCAAAAGCTTGACATGTACATTCTATATTAGTAAAAGATGAGAAGACATGGGCATGCAGAGATATTCTTATTATATCGCAAGGTTGCTATTCATTTTGCGAAGGGTCCAGGCTCTAAATCTTAAGGCTGTCCAAATACCAAGAATAGCTCTCACCAATCGATGTCCACACACAATCTGTCTTTCAGCTCCCACACGATGTGTGAAAACATAAGCCTTGCATCCAGAACACCCATAAGCAACCTCTGCCAAAGCCACTCTTTACGGGCCACTACCTTTTCTGATTTGCCGTCATCAAGGCTGGAAGGAGCAGCAACCAGAACATGGCTCTACAAAGTGTGGCTTGTTCTGTGATCTCTCAGCATCCATGGGGCAAGTTGTATAGGTAAACCTGTTTTGACCTGATGGTGTTAGTTGTCCCCAAAGTAACATATTTTTATTATGACAGCTAATTTGAAGAGCTGCTGAATATGTCCTAGAATAGGTAGCTAAAAATCATTAGAATGCATATTTTTATTCCACTTCTCTTTATGTAGGAAGTTATGTCTGAGAGACAAAATTTTAAACAGACTTTTCCAAAATCAACATTATCTATCAATGAAGAACTGCAAATGACAAGTGCCAAAGTGGCTGTCACTTGCTCAAGGGGTCTCTCTATCTCCCTCCCCCTCCCTCCCCCACAGGGCAACATCTGTGAAATGCAACATCTATGAACATAAGCAGTAATTCAAATTCTTATAACTCTTTTGAAGTCACATTCGCTCTCATGTACAGAGTAACGATAAGTTGCTTAAAAATACCTCTAGTTACCACTCTATTTCACTATCATTCCTTACCCAGTAGTTTCCTACATTTTTATTGCACTTCTCAAATAATTTTCCCCATTCTCTTCTATACCATATACTTACAAATACTATATCATTGTCTGACATTTAATTCATTAAGGTGGAATAGAATTTTTAAGTACTCTAAAAGTCAAGTCCACAGATATACAGATTTCACTAGCATACATAATTAAAGAACCACAGTGAAATTTTCCTCCCAAAGAATAACCACCTTCCCTGAGGGCTCTTGTCATTTAAACAATGAATATATAGCTAGGTTAATGAGTAAACAATGAATTAACATGAATATATGGACAGATTAATGCATAAACAACAAATGAGAAAATACTCTGATAACTCTGGGTAGTTATTTCTTAAAATGTAAGTTGTATTTTATTTGATGCTCTTAGTGACATAAAACAAAGCAGACCAGGATGAGACCACTGTCTTTTGGAGTTAGAGAAAACAGAGAGAGTACCATTCCAAGTTTCTGAATTGACACAGAAAGACAATAAATCTCAGAGGGAAAAACTGATCTACTTAAGGCGTAGAAATTAGTCAATGGAAGAAAAAAGATAGGCTCTAGTTCTTGTTTTGAAATATCTGTAAAACCTATAATAACCTGTAATCGTTCACTTAACATAAGTAACTTCATGTTGTTAAAAATCTTCCATCTTAGCTGCCAGCTCACCCAGATGCAACGCCCCCTACATGTGACTGTTGCAACTTTCCAGTACTCACAAGCCCTATCCTGTTCCAGTCCCTTGTTCCCCTGGTGTTTGAAAATTCCTTAACTACAAGTTCCTTGTTCTAATTGTACCCTTGCTTCAGTTGTGCACCAAGCAATTGTTCCCTTTTGTTTTTAGTTCCTTGTTCCCTCACCTCACTGCTATGTAGCTCACTTGTGGTTTCAGCCTTTATAAGTCTTTAACTTGCTTTGCTCAGGGTCAAGAGCATTTGGAGACATGAGTCACCTCTCGACCACTGGCTATTAAAGGACTCAAAATTTGAACTTGATGTGCTGGTGATTCTCCTTTCTCATGGATCAGCTATAACAGTGTCTGATCTAGTATGTGATACTATGCAATAGTGTCCTGTCTCAAAGTGATCTCTAAGAATCATCTCAGTCTAGGCAAAGAAAAGACTAGCTTTTTTTGGTTTGTTTTGAGTTGAAGTCTCACTCTGTCACCCACACTGGAGTGCAGTAGCATGCTCCCAGCCATTGCAGCCTCAACCTGCTGGGCTCCGGGGATGCTTCCGCCTCAGCCTTCCAAGTAGCTGGAACTACAGGCGAGTGCTGCCACACCCAGCTAATTTTTTTGATTTATTGTAGAGATGAGGTCTCGCCAAGTTGCCCAGGCAGGTCTCGAACATGCAGGCTCAGGCAACCCACTCACCTCAGCCTCCCAAAGTGCGAGATTACAGACTGAGCCACAAAGCCCAGCTAAGACTAGCTTTTGATAGTGTTTGTTTTTTTCTCTCCAGACAGAATTCACAAGAAGGAAAATAGCACATCTTCATCAATCCCTCCTCTCACGAAATAAGGCCTACTTATCGATATCTATGAATGTTACTACAAGAAATTTCACTAAGTTGGGTCGCTACTGGTGTTGGATGTGAGGCTCAGGGATGTCAGAAAAATAAGCATTCTCTGTTGATCTCAGAAAGAGTTCTAAGAGGATTGTACCAGTTCTAAGCATTGTAGCCACACACAGCTGCTTTTAACATCGGTTATGCCTTCACCAATAGACTTGTGGTGAGAGGCCCATCTTCTAAGACCACACTGCCAGAAAATATGACTTTTTGAATGGCAGAGTAAGGGCCTCCAGAAACCGGTCCTTTATAAAGACAATAAGCCCACTGGTGCTGTGCTATCATCAAAAGTATTCCTAAATCCTGGAGGGGCGAGGCTGTGGAGGCAGTTGAAGGATGGCAGTGCTGCTCAAGAAATTCCAAAGTGGAGTGGGCCCAGCCCATCATGGTGAAAAGGGAGAAAATGCACATGGTGCTGGCCTCAGATACACAAACCACTCTAATGTAGATTTCGGAAGCTATTTCCAGATAAAGTTATTAATCTCACAGATATACGTTTACGGAGTTGAAATAGATATTTGATTTATATCTTTAAATTCACAATCAAATCACCTAGCATGGACTATAAAATTACATAAGTTGCCGGGCTCGGTGGCTCAGCCTGTAATCCCACACCTTGGGAGGCTGAGGTGAGTGGATTGCCTGAGCCCGCGGGTTCGAGACCCACTTGGGCAACTTGGCAAGACCTCATCTCTATAAAAAATCAAAAATTAGCCGGGCGTGGTAGTGCGCGCCTGTAGTTTCAGCTACTTGAAAGGCTGAGGCGGAAGGATCGCCAGAGCCCAGCAGGTTGAGGCTGTGGTGGCCGGGAGCGGCCACTGCACTCTAGTCTGGGTGACTGAGTGAGACTCCAACTCAAAAAAAAAATTATATAAGTCTAAACATTTTATAAGTGGACAACCCTATTGTGCTATAATTTTTAAGTGATGAAAGTTTCTGTGTAGTGAATGTTACTATTTTAAACAACACTGAAAGGGTAAACTGAGGCAAGATGGGCTGGCGCCACAGGAAAGAGGCAAAGATTTGCAACACAGAGAAAGTAAAGTTTATTATCCACTTTCCAAAGACAGAAAGGGGCTAACACTCATAGACAAGGGTGGCCCTGAAAACTGGGGAGCTGGGTATATTTAAGGCTCTTGAAGGGGAATTTGGGCTAAGAAGATAACAGACATCACATAAGTCTTGTTTCTAGACATTCCCAGACACCAGTATCTCATGGCTCCAGGAGGTGGGCCGGAGGTTGGTTACAGAAGACTAATCATACATCGTTGCCAGAAGCCTAATGTCTAGAAGAACAACTGGGGCTAGACATGCTTAAAGGACTTGAAATAATTACCAGGTCCTGACCCTAGGAGGCCAGTTCCACTTCTTACTAATGATTAAGAGGTAAAAGAATAGGCTACTTAGCAAAGCACGGCAGGACTAGAGCCAAAACTAAAATAAAACCAAAATGGCTGCCCTACTGCTAAGATTATTTTACCAAGTTCTTCTAGTCTAAGTTTCTTGGGGTTTCTACCTTTCAAATACATTCTTTCAAAGCCTTCTTTAACATTTCTTCATTTAAAATACACTCTTTATCTCAAAAATAAAAGGGGCAGGCACTTCTTGACACCTGGAAGACCAAGGCCTCTGATTATACCCTCCTGTGTGTTGGGTTTTTTGGAGTCTTAGGAGAGAGGATTTTAGTAAAATCAGGCAGCTTGACGCAAAGTATCTATCCAAATAGTCTAAAAGATTGCCATCATCACATGGCCTTCTTAGAACCTTACTACTCCAAAAGTGTGGTCTCTTGGGGGTACTAGATAGGCAAAATCTTAGGCGTCAATGTGCAGGTCTACTAAGTCAGAATCTGTGTATTAATGAGATCTCTAGGTGATTCCTACACACATTAAAGTTTGAGGAGCACGGCCTTAGAGGACTTGTAGCCCGGCAACTTCATTTTTCAGAAAAGCAAGCAGGTTTGAAGAGAATAACTGACTGGACACGGACTCCTTGATAGTAGATCTGAGACTTAACGTCAGCCTAGTTTCGATCTAATGTTTTATTATAAAAAAAGTTCCAAAAATCACAGATACAGAGTGGAGAAATGCACAAGCATGAGAGCCAGTGATCTTGAGAAGTGACAGAACATAAATGATTAGAGATTTCAAATGTCCTTTTTAGGAAATTCTTCTCTAAACTAGGCTTTAAGTGAATGACTGTAATTGTTCATTGGGCCCATTATTTCATTTGGACATTCTTTCTACACACATTTTTCAGTATCTGCTGATCACTGTTACTTCTTAGCAAGATTTTATGAAATTTTTCTTTTAAAAAAAAGTTTTCCCACTTTTATTTTAGATTCAGATGCATGTTTGCTACATGAACATATTGTGTAGTGGTGGGGATTTGGTCTCAGGTGGCCCATTTCCCAAATAGTGAACATTGTACCTTATAGGTAATTTCTAAACCCTAAGTCCTCTTCCTTCCTCCGCCTCTTACTGGTGTTCCCAGTGTGTCTATTATTTCCTTCTTTAAGGAAATAACTGAGAACATTGTACATATGTAATTTTCTTTATCCAGTCAATCATTAGTGGACACTAAGGTTGGCTCCATGATTTTGCTATGATGAATAGTGCTGCAATAAACATATGTTTACAAGTATCTCTTTTATATACTTATGTCTTTTATTTGGGGGTAGATCCCTAGTAGAAGGATTGCTGGGTCAAATGGTAACTCAGGTTTTTGTTCTTTCAGAAATCTCCACACTGCTTTCCTTAGAAGTGGAACTAGTTTACAATTCCTCCAACAGTAAACGAGTGTTCCCTTTTCTCCACAACCACACCAACACCTGTTGTGGATAGTAGATTTGAGACTTAACTTCAGCCTAGTTTCAGTCTCATGTTTTAGTATAAATGCTCCTAAAATCACACCTGTACAAAGTAGAAAAATGCACAAACAAGAGTATCCCAGTGCCCTGGAGAGGCACTGTCATTCTGACTGGTGTGAGTTTTAATCTCATTGTGGTCTTAATTTGCATTTCTCTGATGGTTAGTGATACTATTTTTTCATGTTTCTTGACACTTGTATGTCTTCTTTGGAGAAGTGTCTATTGATGTCCTTTGCTCACTTTGGGATTTTTTTTCATGTTGAGTTGTCTGAATTCCTTGTAGATTCTGTAAATAAGCCCTTGATCTGAGGTATAATTTGCAACTATTTCCCCCATTCTGTAGGTTTTCTGTTTACTCTGTTGAGTATTCCTTTTGCTGTGCAAAAGATTTTTAACTTAGTTAAGTTCTATTCAATTCTATTAAATCCCATTTGTCTGTTTTTGTTTTTATTGCCATTGTTTTTGGGGTCTTTATCATACATTCTTTGCCTAGGCTGATGTCCAGAAAAGTGTTTCCTAGGTTTTTTCCTAGGACTTATATAGTTTCTTTTTTTTTTTTTTTTTTTTTTTTGGTTTGCTTTGTTTTTGTTTTTTTCTTTATTTTAAAGATGTGGGGTATAATTCAGGGTTAGGCACATGAATGTTCATTATGCAGGTACCCCTGTTGATGAAGCGTGCCCCTCTCTCCCCTGGCAGTTTCCCTCAACTGCCAATCCCACCCCCATCCCCTGGCAGTTTCCCACTTTGGTAATTCCTTTCTTATAGTATTATGATAATTGTTCAAGGTCTGCTTATGAATGAGAACATATGGTACTCTATTCTTTGTTTCTGTGATAGGTCACTGAGTATGATAGACTCTAAATCCATCCAAGTTGCTCCAAAGTACCTATGTTTATTCTTCTTGATGACTGCATAGTATTCCATTGTGTATATGTACCACTTTTTTTTAATCCAGTCCAACTTTGATGGGCAGCGTGGTTGGTTCCATGTTTTTGCTATTGTGAATAGAGCTGCAACAAACATGCGTGTGCAGGTATCTTTTTGGTAGAATGACGTGAGTTCCTAAGGGTATATTCTCAGTAGGGGGATTGCTAGGTCATAGGGAAGGTCAATTTTTAGTTCTTTCAGAAATCGCCACACTGTCTTCCAAAGAGGTTGCACTAGTTTGCATTCCCACCAGCAGTGTAGAAGTGTTCCTCTTTCTCCGCATCCTCGCCAGCATCTGTTGTTGTTTGTCTGCAAAAAAAAAGAAACTATCAAGAGAGCAGGGAGACAGTCCACAGAATGGCAAAAAAATCTTTGCAAACTGTGTATCTGATAAAGGCCTAACATCTAGGATCTACAAGGAACTCAAATGTGCTGAAAGGAAAAAAAGCAAACAGCTCCATTGAAACGTGGGCCAGCCGGGCTTGGTGGCTCAGTTTATAATCCCAGCACTTTGGGAGGTCGAGGCAAGTGAATTGCCTGAGACCACAGGTTCAAGACCAGATCGGGTAACTTGGCAAGACCTCATCTCTACAATAAAATAAAAATAGCCAGGTGTAGTAGTGCATGTCTGTAGTTCCAGCTACTTGGAAGGTTGAGGCAGAAGGATCGCTGAAGCCCAGAAAGTTGACACTGGGGTGGCTAGGAGCATGCGTGCCACTGTACTCTGGCCTGGGCAAAGGAGTGAGACTCCAACTCAAAAAAGGAGGTGGGGAACAAAATACATGCATAGACACTTCTCAAAAGAAGAGATATGGGCAGCCAACAGACACGTGAAAAGGTGCTCAGCCTCACTCATCAGAGAAACGCAAATCAAAACCACAATGAGATACCACCTAACCCCAGTAAGGATGGACATCATTAATAAAACAAACAATGGATTTTTATAGTTTCAAATCTTACATTTAAATATTTAAGACATCTTTAGTAAATTTTTGTATACATTGAGAGATGGGGTGCAGTTTTATTCTTCTGCATATGGCTAGCCAGTTTTCTGAGAATCATTTATTAAATACAGTGTCCTTTCCCAATTGCTTATTTTTGTTGACTTTGTCAAAGATCAGTTGGCTGTAGATATGTGGTTTTATTTCTGGGTTCTCTATTCTATTCCATTGATCTGTCTGTCCTTTCATGTACACAGTACCATGCTGTTTTGGTTACTATGGCCTTATAGTATAATTTGAAATTAGACAGTGTGATGCCTCTGCAATTGTTCTTTTTGCTTAGAATTGTTTTGGCTATCTGGGCTCTTTTTTGTTGTTCCATATAACCTTTAAGTTTTTTTATAGTTCTGTGAAAAATGAAGTTGTGATTTTGATTTTGATCAGGGTTGCATTGACTCTGTAGATTTATTTGGGCAGTATTGTTTTTTTTAATTATTAATTTTCTGATTCATGAACATGGGATGTTTTTCCATTTGTTTGTGTCATCTACAATTACTTTATTTATGTATTTATTTTTTAGATTGGAAAATATAGTTTATTTAGAAAGTAAATTGGACACAGAGAGACAGAGAGAGAGAGAGAGACATAGACATAGATACACCTCTCCAAGGTAGGGGAGAGGGACAAAACTTAGGAAACTTGGTGGTGGCCACAGCTCAAAAAGCCCATGGCCAAACCAGAGTCTAGTAAGGCAATGGCCTGATTACTTTCATGTTTTGCAGTTCTCTTTGTAGAGAACTTTCACCTCCTTAGTTAGATGTATTCCTAGGTATTTAATTTTTTTGGTGGGGGGGTAGTATGAATGGCATTGGGCTCTTAATTTTGTTCTTGGCTTGAGTGTCGTTGATGATAGGAATGATACTAATTTTTGTACATTAATTTTATATCCTAAGACTTCACTGAAGTAATTTATCAAGTCTAGAAACCTCTTAGAGGAGTCTGTAGAGTGTTCTAGGAATACAATCAAATCATCCACAGACAGAGGTAGTTTGACTTCCTCTTTGCCAATTTGGATGCCTTTTATATTTTTATCTTTCCAGATTGCTCTTGTTAGGTCTTCCAGTATGATGTTAAATAAGAGTGATGAGAGTGGGCATCCCTGTCTCATCCAGATCTGAGGGGGAATGTTTCAAATTTCTCCCAATTAAGTATCACACTGACTGTGGGTTTGTTGTATATGGCTCTTAATATTTTGAGATGTGTGCTTTCAATGTCAAGTTTATTGAGGGATTTTGTCATCAGGGTTGTTGGATTTTATCAAATACCTCTTCTGCATCTATTGAGATAAACAGTTTTTATCTTTTGCTTCTATTTATGTGGTAGACCATGTTTACTGATTTGCAGGTATTGAACCATCCTTGTATCCCCGAACCATCCTTGTATCCCTAGGTCATGATGGACATGTTTTCTATATGCTGTTGAATTTGGCTTCCTAGAATTGTTTTAAGAATTTTTGCGTCTATATTCATTAAGGAATAGGCCTGTAGTTTTCATTTTTTGTGTGTTCTTGCCTGGTTTTGGTATAAGTGTGATGTTGGTTTTATAGACTGAGAGAAAAATCACTCCTCCTCTATTTTTGGGAATATTTTCATTAGAATTAGTACCAGCTCTTCTTTGTACATCTGATAAAATTTGACTGTGCATCCATTTGACCCTAGGTTTTTTTTGTTATTGTTAGTTTTTTTATTACTACTGATTCAATCTCATTGGTCATTATTGGTCTATTTGGGGTACCTATTTCTCCTGGTTCAGTCTTGGCAGGTTGTGTTTTTCCATGAATCTATCCATTTCCTCTAGGTTTTTCAGTTTTTTTGTCACAGAGGTGTTTGTAGTAGTCTCTGATGATCTTTTGTATTTTTGTGGCATCAGTTGTTATGTCATCTCTGTCATTTCTGATTCAATTCATTTCTCTTTTATTCTTGGTTAGTCTAGCTAGCAGTCTGTCAATTTTGTTTTTCTTTTCAAAGAACCAACTTTTTGATTCATTGATCTTTTATGTCTATTTATTTATTTGGTCGCAATTTCATTTAGTTCTGCTATGTCTTTTTTAAAATTTTATTTTAAAGATGTGGGGTACAATTCAGGGTTAGGTATACAAATGGTCATTGTACACGTAAAGGTTAGGCCTCACTTTGGTCTCCACTTCACCTGGTTTGAGATCAGTTATACTTATTGATGGCACACCCCCACCCGTCTTTGTTAATTCTTCTCTTCTGCTAGCTTTAGGTTTATATTGTTCTTGTTTTTTCTAGTTCCTTGAGGTGCATGGCTAAGCTGTTGATATCAGTTCTATCTTCAATGTAAGCATTTAATGTTATAAACTTTTCTCTCATGGACTTCTTTTGCTGTGTCCAAGAGGTTTTGATATGTTGTGTCACTATTTTCATTTGTTTCAGCACATTTTTAAAATTTTGCCTTAATTTCATTGTTTCCCAAGGAGCATTCAGGAGTTAGATATTCAGTTTCCATGTATTGATGTAGTTTTAGGATCTCTTCTTAGTGTTGATTTCTAATTTTATTCCACTGTAGTTCAAGAAGATGCTTGGTATAATTTTGATGCTTTAAATTTATTGAGAATAGATTTAAGGTCAAACATATGGTCTATTTTGGAAAATGTCCCATGCAGAGATGAGAGAAATGTATATTCTGTAGTTGTTGATAGAAATTTATTTGGATATCTGTTAGATCCATTTGGTCTATAGTCCAGTTTAAGTTCAGTTTAATTTTCTGCTTTGATGATCTGTCTAGTGATGTCAGTGGGATGTAGAAGTCACCCACTATTGTTGTATTGCTAGTAATATGTTTTCTAAGGTCAAGTAGTGTTTGATTCTTGAATATGAATGCTTCAATGTGTGGTGGTGCATATATGTTTAAGATAGACAAATCCTCTTGAATTGCACCCTTAATCATTATATGAAACCCTTCTTCATTTTTATTTTGTTTTTGTTTGTTTTCTGGTTTTGCCTTAAAGTCAGAGTTATCTGATATGAGGATGGCTACTCCCACTCTTTTTTTGTTTTCCGTTTGCCTGATGTATCTTTTTCCACCCATTTACTTTGAGTCTGTGATAGCCATCGGCAAGTGGGTGGATTCTTATAAGCAGCATATGGTTGGGTCTTTTTTTTTTTAATTCAGTTTGCCACCTTGATTTTTTAAGTGGGGCATTTAGACCATTTACATTCAAGATTAATATTTATATGGGAGGTTTTATTCTTGCCATAGTGTTGTAAACTAGCTGTTTGGGGGATTCAGATATGTAGTTTTAGAGCTTTATAGATTCTGAGCTTTGTATTTACATGATCTTTTATGATACTGAGTGTTATCATTTCATTTCCAAATTTAGAAATCCTTTGAGCATCTCTTGCAAAACCAGTTTAGTGACGACAAATTCCCTTAGTGCTTGTTTGTTAGGGAAGCACTTTATTTCTCCTTTATTTTTGAAGTTTAGTTTGATTAGATATAAAACTCCTGGCTGGCATTTTTTTTTCCCCCTTTAAGGACATTTAAAATAGCTCCACTTCCCATTCTCTTTTGACTTGTAGAATTTCTGTTTAGTTCTGGTGTTACTCTAATGTTTTTTCCTTTATAAGTGATGCAGCATTTCTCTCTTGCTGCTCTTAGGATATTTTCTTTCCTGTTGACTTTGGAGAATCTGACAACTATATGCCTCAGTAAGGTTCTTCTTGCAATGCATCTTGCAAGAGTTCTTTGAACTTCTTGTATCTAGATGTCTAGCTCTCTCTCAAAACCAGGGAAGTTTTTTAAAATTTTTTTTGAATTTTTTTATACTTTTTATTTTCACTTCTCCCTCTGGAATGCCTATGATTTCATTTTGGTAACTTTCCATAATCCCATATTTTCTGTAGGCTTTGCTTGTTTTTCTTAATTCTTATTTTATGCCTGTCTGACTGGATTATTTCAAAGGATCTGTCTTTCAGCTCTGAGATTCTTTCTTCCACTTGATTTAGCTTACTGCTAAAACTTTGTATTGGGTTTTGTATCTCAATCATAGAGTCTTTTAGTTCTTTTTTTTTAAGGTGTCAACCTCTTCTTGTACTCCCTGAATTGTTCTACTCATTTCTTTGTGTTAGCTATCAACTTTCTCTTACATTTTGTTGAGTATCTTTATAATCAATATTCTGAATTCATTATCTGACATTTCAGGCATTTCACTTTGGTTAGAGTCTGCTGATGAAGTGAAGCACTTTGATCTGAGCACTTTGTTTTCAGAGTTGTTTCTCTGGTTCTTTCTCATCTGGATGAACTATGGCAGCTAATCTGTATGAGTTACTTTAATACAGATAGCCTGTGTATGAAGGCTTACCCAAGTGTTGGCTGGAATAATGATGTGTGAATGTAACGGTGGTGTGGGCCGGCTCACTGCCTCCTGTGAGGTTAGGGTGGCAGAGGTCTTGAGAGGCTTATCTTGATCCTCAGTGGTGTGCACTGGTATCAGCAAATTGCCTGTAGTATTGCATCATTTAACCTTCAAGCCAGCAGGTGACACCTATGGGGAAAGAACTGACTACTGCCAATGGGGATGGGTATTTACTTGATGCGTGTTTACTGGCAGAAGCTCTCTGCTGTCTCAGCCATGAGCTCATCTGCAGAGAGTATTGTGGTCTGAGCTTCCCGTTCAGCCCCAGGGAGGGGAGAACAAAGATGGTCAGGGCCAAGCCAGGCAGGCCTCCCTACAAGTCCACCAATGACAGCCAAAGGCACAGCTCTAAGGTAGGGTCTGGTATGGAGGTCTCAAGTACCCGGAGACACACCTTAGCAAAATGTTAGGGGACCTCCACTCTGCTCAGGAAGGGGAGGGTGGCCTAAACCCCTAGACTAGAAGATAATAGTCCCGGGTACCTGGGGATATGTTTTGGTATTGAGCAGAGAGTGCATCAAAGCTCCAAAGACTCTACACCTGGGGGGAAGGGTGGCTTAAGTTTCTACTTCAGGTGATTGGCTATGTTAGGGCATAGAGGACAGAAGGCCTCATTGCCCAGGAAGATTGGTGTGGCTTAAACTACTAATCTGAGTATATAGAAATGGAGGCTGCCTGATCCTTGGTATGAGGGGGCACACTTCCTCGACAGACTTGAAGGATAGGCTATGGCCTCCCACAATACCTGCAGCCAATTTTATGTCACAGCTAGCTGAGCCTGGCTTCAGGCCTCCCCACCCAAGAGAAACCACAAGTTCAGAAGCTCTCATACTACTCAGGCTGCTGATCCAAATGCAGAGGAGTAAGGTCCCTCCCACTGGTCTCCTGCCACTTAGACTTCTTTCCCAGATAGATAGGAGTGGGACTCTCCTTTTCCTCAGTATTTCTGGGGCACACCACCCCTACTGGTCCAGGAGGGAGGTTGGGGTGCTTAGCAGTGGTGCTCACTGAATAGTATCAGGTTGCAGAACTGACGATTGGCAGGGCCCCCTGTTCATAAGAGACCATGGCTGTAACAACTCTCCTGCTCAGACTGCAGGTTCCAGAGTGTGGGAATGAGGACCTCTCTGCTAGGCTACTGTTCTGGGTGGTCCTCAGTACTGCTGAGACTCCTTGCTGCAACTGCCCTGAAGGGTGGGGCAGAGTGGGGCGCACAGGTAGTGAAACACAGAGACTTATTCCAGGTTGTTAATCTGATCCTGGCTCCTGAGTTCTCTTTCCAGGAGTAAATGTGACTTTGGCAGGTCCCTCATCACTCCCAACCTGTGGCTGAGATGAGCCCAGGTCTGACTCCAAATCCTCCGGTGACATTCACGCTCCCCACCTAGTTCTGCCTGTGGGAGGCTTCTCTTCCACTCCAGAGCAAGCGGTCTTGTCTCTGGGTTGAAACTGAAATTCCTGCAACAGTAGCTGTTGCTGACCCTGGTCCCAGTTCAAAAATGCTGTCTTCCTCACTGATCCAGATTTGGGAGAACACCTGTGACTTTACTGGGCATCTTTTTCTCTCACCAACTCTCAGCCTCCCCCTGAGACAGCTCCAGGGCCCAGGAGAAAAGGGGTGTCCCACTGTGGCCTGGTTTAAGCAGATCTCTGGTTGAAAGCTCTCAGAGGGGAGTTTTCAGTCCTGTCCCATGTTCTGGGGTTGCACTCACTTTTCTCTGCAGAGCACTGTTGCAGGAAACTTCCCCCCTGAGATCTGGGGTGTCTTTAACCATTCTGATGAATATGTATTTTCCTGCTTGAATTTGGGGTCAGTCTGTTTATCTTCCACACTATTTTACAATGTTTGGACAGATGAAGCACACCGAAAGCCTCTAATCTGCCATTTTGGTGGGAAAAGAGAGAGAGAAAGAGATGTATTTTTCTTTTTGAAATCTTACTTTTTAACAGTACTAAATGATAGAACCAGGAAAAAAGGCACCAGAATTTACACTGAGAATGACTTATGTGATGTTTACAAATGCCTAATTGTATTCATTAATGTTAAGATTGACTGTGAGAGAAAATTTAATACAATTGAAAACAAATAGAAGTTTTTTTCTCTCTCTCGTGTAAACACAAGCAGACCAGGCTGACCATTAGAGAAAGGGCTATTTGTTTTTCATTGCCCCACCATATTTACCAGTGTGGTCTCCACATCCAGTACAGCAGAAAGGGAGAAGTGGAAATGTCCCCTTTCTTTAAGTACTCTTCCAGGAAGTTGAGCTCTACCATTTATACTTGTTTTTACTGATCACAATTTAGCACGTAACCACGTTCAGCTCTCAGGGAAGCTTGAAAATCTAGGTCTTATTCTGAGTGGACTCACATCCACTATAACAGAAAGACTGCACGTTATTGGTTTTCCTTCTAATTCAGTGAGGTATTCTGTAAAATTATACGACGGTTCTTGATGAGTATTTGTTGATTACTCAGTGTGACTTCATGTTCCCTTTGTTTTGAGCAGCCTCTATGCCAGCCACAAAGACATGAGAAAAAAGCCCATGAGCTTCTGCTGATGAGTCCTGCATGGCCCTTCAATGCAGAGCAGCCTCCAGAAACATCTCTAGGAGAGCCAGCTCTCTGGTCACTTCTGTCCTCAGACTTCCTCTCAATGCCTCTCAATCTTAACATGTATATTTTTACGTTTGTATTTAAAACAGGAATAAGGCAGGTTTACAATTCAAACTTCAAGCATTTCTTAATAAGAAAACATGATCTGAGACCATCAGACACTAACTTTTGATGCTCAGACATCCTGCTCTTCCAAATTAAAAACTTTTGTCTTCATGTCTATGGTCTTTGTAGCGTATTTGACACACTGAAGCTGAGCACTAATACCTTTGTTCCTTTCTCAGATTCTTTTTCACTAAATCCATTAATATGTCCCAGAACATCAAGTGAGTTAAAAGAGGATTGTAATGAGGAAAAACGATGGCTAAGATTTTTAAGCATTATTATTTGGATCTCACAACAAACTAAAGAGTCTGAGATTTATCTTAAAGTACCTGGAGAACTTAGTGAGATTGAATAAAATTTAAACAAGGTGCTCTGGGGTTATCATTCCTTTTCTTGTTTGATACTGGCATATTGACGCTGGGGGAAGATGAATAAGCAAAGGCTTCCATTTGGTATATGTTTTAGAGATTTGGGATTTCCACCCCTACCCTTAAAAAAAAGCATAAGTAGGTTTTTTGCCTTGAGTGCAGCTTGTATTAGATTTTCTTTTGCCTCAGGGAAGACAACAATTTCTATTATAGTTGTCTGATAGTCACACAGAAGTTATGTGGACATCATTCTAGTCATTAGCAGAGCCCCTCATTCCAAAAGCAATGATTGCTTTTTGCTGAGGAGAAGGACAGGGTCAGGAGGGATAGCTGGAGTATGGTGGGGGGAGGAAGAGACTTAGATACATTCTAACAACTGAAGAACTATACTCCCAGAGGGAAGCCAGAAACAGTGTGTATGGTATCTTGATAGTGTTTCACATTACATTTGATCCAAAATAGGGGAATCTAGAACCCTTTGACCAGTCTTTATGTTGGTTTCCTGAGATTTACATGCATTTCAGTTGAATTAATTGAAATAAAATCAGATCTAGGAAAGGAGACTTCTCTAATTTGGGAAGCACTGGAAACAGCCACTAAAGAGTTTTGCTCAGGGACTTGGGATCAAAGCAATATTTTAAGAGGATTAATCTCTCATAGTTAAAAACAACCCCAAAGTGTTCACATTTCTATTAAAACAGCATGAGATTTTTAAATGTATCTGTGTCAGTAAGTCATTTTTCATGTGTAATACAACTCAAATGCATTTAAAAGACTTCTTTCAGACATTTATTGAGGTAATTTAAAACACCTGCTCTCCTGGTGGAATTTTTCCGATTTCTTTAATGATATTGATCTTCCTAATGGATTCTGGAGTACACCTAAGTATATAACTCTTTGATTTCACAGTTCCATCTACCTACTGATGTTCTGGGCATCTTACTCTCTACTAGTATAATACTAACCTTGCTATCACTCATGGAGAGCAAACTCTTATCTTCTCCGTGTCTATGAGTAGAGCCATCTAAATACCTCAGAATGATCTTAGGCTAAGTTCCATTCTTTAGCTATGTGTCTGGGTGTGTGTGTGTTTGAAATGTGAATTATTTTATAAAAATGAAGTCATATATAAAATAGACTACAAAACATGGAGGACTCCCAATATCACCCTGAAACCCCAAAATGGCAGAGACCCAACAAAGAAAGAAAACAACAGACCAAATTTCCTGATGAACATACATGCAAAAATTCTCAACAAGATTCTAGCAAATCACATCCAACAGGACATTACAGGGATTATTTGTCATGACCAGATGGGCTTTGTTTCCAGCATGCAAGGTTGGTTCAACATACATAAATCAATAAATATAATCCACCATGTAAAATCAAAGTCTATATGATTATCCCAATAGATACAGAAAAAGCACTGGATAAAATACAATATCCCTTCTTGATAAAAACCCTCAACAACTAAGTAACAAAGGAATAGTCCTCAAAATAATAAGAGTCATCTATGACAAACTCATAGCCAGCATCAAACTTAGTGGGCAGAAGTTGGAAACATTCCCATTAAGAACTGGAACAAGACAAGAATGTCCACTCTCACCACTCCCATTTAACATATAGGGAAGTCCTAGCCAGAGTGATCAGACAGGAGAAAGAAATTAGAGGTATGCAAATAGGAAAAGAGAAAGTAAAATTATGTCTCTTTGCAGATAATATGATTCTATACCTAAAAATTTCTATAGGCCCACCCAAAATCTTCTAGCACTGATAAACAACTTCAGTAAAATATCGTAATACAAATCAGTACCAGAAAAAAATCAGTTGCATTTCTATATGCCAATAACAAACAGGCTGAGAACCAAATTGAAAACATAATCTAATTCACAATAGAAACAAAAAAGTAAAACACCTCAGTATTCATCTAACCAAAGAGGCAAAATAACTAAAAACATTGTCTAAAAAAATCAAAGATTACACAAGCAAATAAAAGAAGATTTCGCGCACAAGTCTCGGAAGATTCAATGTTGTCCACACTACCTGATACTAGGTGGGGAGTGGCACAAATCCTGTGGATTCTTTGACTCATTTCTAAAGTGAATTTTAGAGTGACCAGCAACCTTTTTAGCAAAGTTTATTAAAGAAAGGAGAAAAAAAAGAAGGCAACATGCCAGAGTTAGCATGGGTAAAAGAAACCATGTTTTTTGGTCTTCACAATCGACCTTATATACCTTTCCAGTGACTGATACCATAGAAAGGTAGAGCCCAGGTAGCCATTACTCTAGAGACTGACACTCTGGGCTTCTGATGAGAAAAGAGAGAAGGGGAAGGGTTGTCTTTTCCTGACCACATTGTCTTTAGCAGGAGATCTGCCAGACTTTTCAAATTCACAAGCTCCTTAGCTAAAAGGTGATCTTATTATCATTTCTATGTCTTTGGTCAGTTAAGAGGGTGGTCTTTGCCCTTCCACCTTCAACAGGGAACCTGAAAAATTCTTAGTGATTATTATGCTAAACCAAGAATTGAAAGGTTGGATTGTTCTATTCTTGCATCTGATGGCATATTCTTTTGATTTGCCAAGGGGGTGAGGTAGCTGTCAGCTTGGTTTACAGTAAAATGTAATTTTTAAAATGTCTGAATGCTTCCCAAAATCTGCCTATGGGAAATTGATCTATCTATTTCTAACCTATGTTAGCTACCCTGCTTCAATACCCAAAGCAATCTCTATCAAATAATCAACAATAGTTTTTCACACACCTGAAAGAGACAATTCCTAAATTCATATGGAAGCAAAAAAGAGCACAAATAATCAAAGAAGTCTTCAGCAAAAAGAAAAACGCTGATGGCATCATACTCTTAGATTTTTAAACTTTGGCTACCATAACCAAAACAGCATGGTACTGGTACAAAAATAAACACATAGACCAATGGAACAGGATAAAGAATCCTGAAATAAAACCACAAACCTACAATCAACTTATCCTTGACAAAGTCAACGAAAGCAAATATCAGGAAGTGATACTCTATTCAGCAAATGGTGCTGAGAAAACTGGCAAATCACATGCAGAAGAATTAAACTGGACCCCCAGCTATCACCATATACAAAAATTAACTCAAAATGGATCAAGACTTAAACATGAAATCTCAAACTATAAAAACTTTAGAAGAAAACTCAGGGAACACCCTCATGGATATCAGCCTAGACAATGAATTCATGGCCAAGTTCTCAGAAGCAAATGTAGCAGAAACTAAAATAATTCACAGGTGGATCCTTATCAAGCTAAAAAGCTTCTGCACATCAACAAAAATCATCAAGAGAATAGAGGCAACCCACAGAATGGGAGATATATTTGTAAACTATGCATCTGACAAAGGCCAAATATCCAGGAACTCAAATGAATCAACAGGGGAAAAAAAAACAAACCTCATTAAAAAAATGAGAAAAGACAGGAACAGATTCAAAAACGAGATGTTGGAGAGACTTTGGAGAAAAGGAAACATTCTTATGCTGTTGATGGGAATTTAAGCTGGCTCAACCCCTGTGGAAAGCAATTTGGAGCTTTTTTGCAGAATTAAAAATTGTTGTCATTCGACCCAGCAATCCGACTTTGGAGAATATACCTAAAGAAGCATATATCCTACCAAAAAGACACCTGCATGTGTCTGTTTATTACAGCACTATTCACTGGCGCCAAAACAAGGAACCAACCCAGATGCCCATTAATGGTGGACTGGATAAAGAAAATGTGGTACACATACACTCTGAAATACCACACAGCCATAAAAAGAATGAAATCATGGCATTTGCAGTAACATGAATGCAGCTGGAGACCATCACCCTAAGTGAAGTACAACAGAAACAAAACACTGAATGCCACGTGTTTTCACTCCTAAGTGGCTACTAAATACTGGGTACATGGGTGCGAGAATGAGAACAATAGACACCAGGTACCACTGAAGGGGAGAGGAAGGGAGGCAAAACTACCCATTAGGTCACATGTACACCACTGGGGGAAATGGGCTTGTCAGAAGCCCAAGCCTTACCTTCATACAATATAATGATGTCAAAAAAAAAAAATCCCATATGTATCCGATGATTCTAAAATTAAAGTAAAAACAATAGAGGGCTCCTAACAAAGCCAGGAGGAGTAATATGAATTCTTCCCAATGAGACATCCACTTAGGAATCTTCACCCTCCCTTAAACCCCTCAGGGAAAACCTGACTCATGTCTACAGAAAACATTTGAAAGCCATCAGGTTGGATGAATCCTAAATTTCCTTCTGTTTCTTCATACATCATCATGTTATGAATGCATATAATCTCTGCTTCAACATGTGAAATTTTTATAATTCCTATATTTTTAACACTCAAATGAAATACTTCTAATGCCAAACTTTCTATCGTTCTGTAATCCCTCACTTCTTCTTCTCTAAATCCCCAGAATTTATTAATCTCACAGTACTGTTTACCTTCTATATTAGGATAAACTAAAAATTCCTTGAAGGCAGGACTTTGCTGTAAACCATCTGGTAGGAAAGGACCTTCAATATAAGTGATTTTTAAAAAGTGAACTTGGTAGAATATAACCTTTGGGCATATTCTGGAATGCATCAGTGAATAAAGAAAGCCTGCCCTGCTTCTTCACAACGGAGTTTTTTAATAAACTAAATATGAAGTGACACCAGCAGAATCAGACAGGTCTCTTAATAAAAATGAGACATTTTGGACCAAAAACATCGTGGTACAAAGCTAGAGGGAGGCATCCACAGACTACCTTCACTTGTGACATCAATAGCGAGTCCTGGGGTCCCTAAGACCACACCGGGATTCAATAATTTGCTGGAAGTATTCATGGGACTCATGAAAACAGTTATGCTTTCAGTCTTGGCTCATTGCAGTGAAACGATATCGATTGCATCAAGAGAACAGACGTTTGGGGCAGACTCCAGGAAAGTTTCCAGTGCAAAGCTCTCAGCGGTCATACCCCAGGAGAGTCATGGCTAGGACTGCCTTTTCCAGGATTGGTTGATATGTGGCAGTATGCATGGAGTATTGCCAGTCATGGAAGCTCAACTGAGCCCTGCGACCCAGAACTTTTATGGGGACTCCTCACATAGGCATGGCTGAGTGCCCACATGCTATATCTGTTTCTTCTCCCTCTGGAAATTAAACCGATACCACATGATTCAAAGCCTTCACCCTAAACCACGTTGTGAGCTAATCTAGCGTGACTTCAGGCACTCAGGCAAATATTGCAACACCAAGGACTTAGAGATCACTTTCCCAAAGCCACGGGCAAAGACTAGATCTCTCTTTTGACAAGGTTAGATTCTTTTTTTTTGTATTATTCTTTATCCTATTTTATTTTAAAGATGTGGGGTACAATACAGGACTGGGTATACAAATAGTCATTGTACAGGTAAAGTTTGGGCCTCGCTTTGGTCCCCACGTCACCTGGTTTGAGAGATCAGATACCCTTATGGATGAAGTGTGCCCCCCAGCTCCCTCCCCTGGCAGTTTCCCACGACTGCCAATCCCTTTCTTATAGTATTATGATAATTGTTCAGGGTCCACTTATGAGTGAGAACATGCGGTACTCAGTTCTTTGTTTCTATGATAGATTACTGAGTATCACAGACTCTAAATCCATCCAAGTTGCTGTGAAGTTCATAATTTTGTCCTTCCTTATGGCTGCATAATATTCCATGGGTATATGTACCACATTTTTATGTTAATCCAGTCTACCTTCGATAGGCAGCATGGTTTGGTTCAATGGTTTTGTTATTGTGAATAGTGCTGCAATAAACATGCGTGTGCAGACATCTTTCTTGTAGAATGATTTGAGTTCCTCCGGGTATGTTTCCAGAAGAGGGATTGCTGGGTAGTATGGGAGGTCGATTTTTAGACCTTTTAGGAACTGCCACACTTTTCCACAGAGGTTGTACTAGTTTAGACTCCCACCAACAATGTAGAAGTGTACCCTTTTCCCCACATCCCCTCCAGCATCTGGTTTTTTTTAGCTATTGATGATGGCCATCCTGACTGGGGTTAGGTATCACACTTCCATACTTTAAACTTTATTACAAGGCTACAATAATCAAAACAGTCTGGTATTGGGGTGTTGGGACAACAGCAGGCATATAGATCAATGGAACAGGATACAGATTCTGGAATCAAAACCTCAGTTTCTCAACCAACTCATCTTCAACAAAGCCTCCACTAACAACCACCGGGGAGGGGAGAACTTACTCAGAAGTGGTGCTGGGAAAATTGACTGACCACATGCAAAAGATTAAAACAAGACCCCTACCTATCACCATATACAAAAATCAACTCTAAATGGATCAAAGACCTAAACATAAAATTTCAAACTACAAGAACCTTAGAAAATGCAGGGGACACCCTTGTGGAAATTGGAACTAGCAACCAACTCCTTATCAAAGCCCCAAGTGTCCATGCCATAGGAGATAAGATAGACAAGTGAGACCTCATCAAACTGAAAAGTTTCTGCAAAGCAAAAGAAACCATGAAGAAAGTGGAGAAACAGCCCACAGACTGGGAAAAATATTTGCCAACTGTATATCCGACAAAGGCCTAATATCTAGGATCTACAAGAACTCAAATGTGCTGAAAAGAAAAAAACAAGCAGGCCTATTAAAAAGTGGGCAAAGGATAACAATAGACACTTCTCTAAAGAAGACACACTAGCAGTCAACAGATACATGAACAAATGCTCAGCCTCTCTAATCATCAAAGAAATGCAAATTAAATTATTTACTACACAAATGACAACTGAATATACGGAAAATAAAAAGGGAAAAGTTATTCACCCAAGAGCAACCACTTTCACAACTCTGAGATTCATCTACTCAGAAAGAGATGGCACGGCTGAATGCGGTAGCTCAAGCCTGTCATCCCAGCACTTTGGGAGACCAAGGTGAGAGAGGATTACCTGAGCCCAGGGGTTCAAGACCAGCCTGAGCAACTTGGTGAGAACTCGTCTCTACAATAAATTTTTAAAAAAATTAGCTGGGCACAGTGGCACGCACCTGTAGTTCCAGCTACTTGGAAGACTGAGGCGGAAGGATCGCCTGAGCCCAGCAGTTCGAGGCTGTGATGGCCATGAGCACACCACTGCACTCCAGCCTGGGCAACAGGGTGAGACTCCAACTCAAAAAAAAAAAAAGGGAGAGAGATGGAACTTATATGTGTGTGAGAAAATCCTGAACTGCACCTTCTGGTTAGGAAGGTATGCATTAGAGCACTCCTAAGAATGGCCATTTGGTTTCCTCCTTAGTGACTCTAAAGCATTCTTTCTCGGTTTCAGTGCACTGAGGAAGCTGGGATGACAAAGAATTAGAAGTAAATTACAATGGCTGATTCCAATTTAAACACCTCACTCATAGAGCAACACCTCCTTTTAAAGGCGAGTGTGCTTTCCTAGGCATGCTGCCTTGTCAGAAGTTTCAAACCTAAGATTAAAATAGTTGATGTGTCATAGGGTGTTTTTCAGGGAAAAAGATCTTCCTTAGGATGCATTTCCAAGGAGCTACCTTTCCCCAATCCTCTGCCTACTGTCTGGAGGAAGGGCAGATAGGGGTTACTCCATAGTAACAGACCTACATATCAGCTGGTTCCTTATGAGAGACCCCCAGATCACACCACGGCAACTTACCCAACCATCACATTGAAGGGCCTGCAGTTCCCAGCCCTAAGAGAACAACCCTGCCTAACCCTTGCCCCCATCCCAACCCCTCTCTACCCCTCTCTGTCAGTAGGCATGTTGTCCAATAATTTTCTAAGGAAAGCCTCAATTTCCCAGGAACAATCAGTATGCTGTTATTTACATTCAAATTCAAGAGCAACACTGCCAGTCAGCATAGTCGTCGTAATAACTAGTATTGGATTAAGACATGAGAAGTTTAAAACTACAGCAAGAGATTGTGACTCAGTGGGTTTAGGGTAATGTCAGAACATAGCTTTTTTTTTTTTTTTTTTTTTTTTGCAAAAGCCCTCCAAATTATCGGGTTCAGGCTCCTGGCTAAGAACCCTAACTTATAATAGTAAAACAACTTGAAAACTAAGAAAAAGATTGGATTAGACACTCTGCTAAATAAGAACAGTTAATCAGTTCAGCTTAGGCAACTGCATTTTAAATACTTGACCAAGGTATATAACATTTTCTCAGAGAACAATTGCAACTGCAATATCTTGTTGGCTTTACACATGCAAATAGCGGGTAGCCTGGAAAACGGGACTTGCATAAGAACCGCTGGTGCTAGAACAGCCAACATTTTAAACAAAACAGAAGAGATGGGCAGGGCCTAGTTACAGTCAGCACGTGTAGCAACTGGGACTCCTGTATACTACTTGGGGAGTGTATGTTTTACGCTCACGTTGAAAAACTGGCAGGTTCTACTGAGGTTGAACTCATGCCTGCTGTATGACTCAGCCATTATATTTCCAACATTCCTGGATACGCATGCAAGCATGTGCCAAATACGTACCCAAGAATGATAAGAGCAGCATTTCTCATAGTGGCCCCACGCTGGGATCCACAGAAGAATCGATAGACTGTAGGGCATACATACAGTGGAATAGACGACAGTGAAATGAAACAAGCAAACTACAACTACATATGGCAATGCAGATGAATGTGATTGTGAACCAAAGCAGCCAGACAGCAGAGTGAATAAATTATATGATTCTATTTATACAAAGTTCAAAGGCAGACAAGACTAACCTACGATGGTAAAGGCAGAAGACCGAGGTGGAAGGATCGCTTAGTCCAGCAGGTTGAGGCTGTGGTGGCCGTGAGCAGAGGTTCCTGGGTTGCTCTGATCTTTTTTTCTCTTATCCAAATTCCTAACTAAGAGGCATAGAGAGTCACACCTGATAAGAGCTCATCAGACAGGGTTTTATTACCCTATTACCCTATATACTAAAGTTTGTCTTCAAATCTGACTCTGGTATAACATTACACGAAAGATTAAAAAAAAATCAAAGTACTTTATGACCTTGCAAAGCTGTCTCTTGGGGACTCCAGGCACTTTGTCAAAGACTTACCTCTTCTCTCTGAAGTCTACCCATGTATAGGACTTCATCTATATATGGAGAAACAAGAATTTTTCTGCCTCCTTATCTCAATAAGACATCTTCTCTACTGATTTTCAAAATTCCTTAGCTAGAAACTACACAATTTCAGTCAAGAAATATTTGAATCCATCCATAATCTGCAAGCCCCTACTTGGAAATGTCCTGCATTCCCGGGCTTAACCAATACAAATCTTTCATATATTGATTTATAGTTTTTGTAACTTCTGTCTCCTTCAAACGTATATAACCAAACTGCAATTCAACCACCCTGGACATGTGCTTTGAAGACTTATTGAGGCTGGCCTGTACCTGGTCACTCACATTTGACACAGAATAAACTTCTGCAAGCATATTTGGCTGAACCTGAAATTTGTGCACCAACACTGGTATTGCTCTATTTCTTTATCCTTACTGTGGTTTCACAAATTAGTTACGGTAAAAATGTATCACACTATACACATAGACTTTGTGTATTTTCCCGGTGTGTCATGTACATCTTTTTGATAAACATTTTTTTAAAAGGGGAAGAGGATCTCTAGTAAAAACTTTTATGACTATTCAAAGAAGGTCCTGCATGAGTAGTTACCGATTAATCTCTTGGGAACTTTGCAGAACAAAGTGGAACACAGGCAGCAGGCTATGGCCACTGACGCCGCTGGACACTCAGATCTTTTGTATGCCTCTGATACACTACCGTTAACCTACCACCAGGTTCCTGTGACCCCTGACCTACACTCAATCTGCCAGCAATGTGGAGAAACTGACACAAACAGAAGCTTGTTCCCTCTGTGCATTCCCTCATCCTTATCCTTCTAGTCTAAAATGCAAATAGCAACAGTTAGACCGTGATTTCTAGTCTTTTGGGTGTCAAAGGTAGCAACTGGTAGTAAATGGGATAAAGCGTCATCCTTGGTGGACACAGGGACTGTCACACTGTGCAGCAATAGCTGAACACGTGATACAGGCCCTAAGACAGCATATAGGCAAGGTCATCCAACACAAGCCCTTAGCTAATGCCAGAATATCCCCTGAATAAATGGTCCAAGCCTTTGGTGGAAGCTCTGGTGACAGGAAACACATTACCTTGTGAGGAGAGTATAGGTTATGCCTCCACAAGGGCTAATATGGACACAACTACAATAATAGCTAACACTCAGTGTGTTTCCCATGTGTCAATAAGTGTTCTAAGTACTTTATATAAACAATTAATTCTTCCAACACAACCCATGAGATAGATATCATCATCTTTCACGTATGTCAAAGCTACAATGAGAGATCCCATGGCTTCAAATTCTGTATTCCTTTTTTTTCAAATCGAAGTTTATTTTATTATGGAGATGTGGGGTACAAGTAAGGATTAACTGCACAAGTAGACTGCATGCATGTGAACTCTGGGCCTCCAACTGGCCCTCATTCCCCTAGTATAGGACCAGGTGCCCTTTGTGTTGTTGTGTGTCTCCCTCTTTTACCTGCCACCTCCAGCAGTGCCCAGCAACTGCAGATTCCTCCCTTGTGCTAATGTGGAATTAATGTTCAGGTCTCACTTATGAGTGAGAACACGTGGTGATCAGTTCTTTGTTTCTGTGATAGATTGCTGTGTATGATGGTCTCCAACTTCATCCAGTTGGCTGCAAAGTCCATAATTTTATTCTTCTTTATGGCTGCACAATACGCCATTGTGTATACATACCACATTTTCTTTATCCAGTCCACTTTCGATGGGCAGTAGGGTTGATTCCATGTTTTTGCTGTTGTGAATAGTGTGGCAATAAACATTCGTGTGCAGGTCTTTTTGGTAGAATGGTTTATATTCCTTTAGATATAATCCAAGGAGAGAGATTGCTGGATTGTATGGAAGGTCAGTTTGTGTTCTTTTAGAAATCACCACACTGTTTTCCATGGAAGCTGAACTAGCTTGCACTCACACCAACAGTGTAGAAGCATTCCTTTTTCTCTGCACCTATGCTAGTGTCTGTTTTTTTTTTTATTAATGACGGCCATCCTTACTGGAGTTAGGTGGTGTCTCATTGCCATTTTGATTTGCATTCCTCTGTTGATTAGTCAGTCTGAGCATTGTTTCATGTATCTGTTGGATGCTTCTATGTCTTTTGAGAAATGTCTTCTTTTGACAAGTGTCTGGTCGTGTCCTTTGCCCACATTCTAATGGAGTTATTTGATTGTTTGTTTTCCTTTCACTTCATGTGAGTTCCTTGTAGATCCTGGATGTTAGGCCTTTATTAGATACATAATTTGCAAATTTTTTTCCCATTCCATGACTTGTCTCCCTACTCTCTTGATGGTTTCTTTTCCTGTGCAAAAGATTTTCAGTTTGATGAGGTCCCACTTACATAACTAAGCTTTTATAGCATCCAATACTTGGTGAAGAATTTGTTGCTTACTCTGATGTGCATAGGGTTGTTTCCTATGTTTTCCTCTAGGAGTCTTATAGTTTGAGGTTTTAGGATTTTGACCCATTTTTAGTTTATTTTTGTATGTGGTGATAGGTAGTTTCACTCTTCTGCATGTGGTCAGCCAGTTTTCCCAGCACCACATGCTAAATATGGTCTTCTTTTCCCAGTGGTTGTTATTGGTGGCTTTGTCAAAGATGAGTTGGTTGACAGATTGAGTTTTTGCTTCCAGATTCTGTCTTGTTCCATTGGTCTATGTGCCTATTCCTGTACCAGTACAAAGCTGGTTTGGTTACTGTAGACTTGTAGTAAAGTTTAAAGTCTGGAAATGTAATACCTCTCACTTTGTTCCTTTTGCTGAGGATTGTTTTGGCTACTTATTCTCTTTTTTTGTTTCCATATAAACTTCTGTACTTTCATTTTCAGATCTGAGAAAAATGATATTGGTAATTTAATGAGCATTGCTTTGAGTCTATAGATTGCCTTGGGTAGGATGGACATCTTGACAATATCGATTCTTTCGATCCATGAGCATGGAATGTTTTTCCATTTGTTTGTTTTACCCTTGATTTCTTTGAGCAACATTTTGTAGTTCTCACTGTAAAGATCTTTCATATCTCTGATTAGGTGGATGCCAAGGTGTTTCACCTTTTTGTAGTTATTGTGTGTGGGATTGTGCTTTTTATTAGGTTTTCTGCCTTCTTCTTACTGGTATATAGAAATGCAACTGTCTTTTGCACATTGATTTTGGGCCCCAAGACTTTACCAAAGTAAATTATCAGTGCGAGGAGGCTTTTGACAGACTGCCTTGGATTTTCTTATTGCCCACAAAGAGGGATAGTTTACCTTCCTCTTTTCCTATTGGGATATCCCAATTTCCTTCCCTAGCCTGAATTCTCTGGCTAGGGCTTCCAGCACTATGTTGAACAGGAGGGGTGACAGTGGACATCCTTGTCTCATTCCCATTCCTAAGAAGAAGGCTTCCAACTTCTGCCCATTGAGCAAAATGCTGGCTGTGGGTTTATCATAGATAGTCCTTACTGTTTCAAGGAATATTCCTTCTATGCTTAGGTGCTCAAGGATTTTTATCGAGAAGGGATTTTATGAAGCCAGCATCATACTGATACCCAAACCTGGCAAAGACCCAACAAGGAAAGAGAATTATAAGCTAATCTCCTTGATGAACATAGACACAAAATTCTAAATAAGATTCTAGCAAATCAGATCCAACAACACATCCAAAGGATCATCCACCCTGACCAGGTGGGCTTCATTCCTGGAATGCAGGGCTGGTTCAACACTCACAAGACCATAAACGTAATTCAGCACATCAACAGATATGAAACCAAGAACCACATGATTATATCATTAGACACAGAAAAAAGTTTGACAAAATCCAGATCCTGTATTCTTAACTACCGTATTACGCTGTCTCCAAGAGAGGAGAGGAGCTGTCCAGAGTTCTGTTTTCTACTACTTGTGGGTACCCTGGCAGCCAGAGATGTGCCCCCATTTACCCTCTCACTGCCACCCAGGCCTGAAAGTCTCTCCTGATTTAATTAGGGCCCCTGGCTCTTCAAAGCATTAGGTGGGTTCTCCACCATCACTATGCTCAGTCAGGGACCAAAGGTGCTGGCATCTCAAGCATTGATATTGTTTATCAGTACCGTTTATAGACATTTTACTTAAGTCACACCCAGACTGGACTTTGGACCTTAGCCATTTGCTACACCTGTCCTTAGTGCTGTCTGGTCAAAACCAAAGTTCTGCCACTTAAACTGGGACACTGTCTAGACCTCCACTTTCCTTAAAGCTCCTCTCAAAGACCACTGTTCCCAGCATGCTGATGCCTCAACCAGACATTTTGTTAACTTTCTACCTCAAAATATGCCATCCAACCCGGTCTTTTTCTCCAAGAAGTCTCCGAGACACTTAGGTAAACTTGTGACTTCAAGTAGAAAGGGAGAGAAGAGCACTTATGCAGCTTCTTTGCTGGACTGGCAGTAATGTCCAAATTTCAAATGCAAATAAAATGGGTAATATGCGTCTGCTCACCTGCCATGTCTGAGCCCCTGACCCTGTCCAGTTACCTGTTTACTGAGAGGCTCCCTACACCCCAAGCTGTGATGTAGTTCACTGGCTACTAAAGTTGTATGATAATTGTTTTTTCTGTCAAGATTTTCTCTCACCACAAGTACATATGAAATCAATCTACGGTGATTTTTCTGAGCACTGCCTGATGGATGCCCTAAAACTCATGGACTAATGAGTGGAAAGCATATGATTTTTTTTTTTTTTTGAGTTGGAGTCTCACTCTGTCGCCTAGACTGGAGGGCAGCGGCCGCTCCCGGCCACCGCATCGACCTGCTGGGCTCCGGCGATCCTTCTGCCTCAGCCTTCCAAGTAGCTGGAACTACAGGCGTGAGCTCCACACTCGGCTCATTTTTTATTTATTTTAGAGATGAGGTTTCACCAAGTTGCCCAGGAGGGTCTCGAACCCGGCAATCCACTCACCTCAGCCTCCCAAAGGCGTGGGATTACAGGCTGAGCCACCGAGCCCGGCTAAGCATATGATTTTACTAAATGATTCACTACAGTGAGGGATCTTCTGGCCTGAACTACATTTGGGGGAACGCTATTCTACCACACATATTTGTGCATGCAGATAGTAGCCTCTCTCAAACACTTGTGGCCTCTCAGTGGCCCTTCTTGAAGTAACTAAGCTGATTGTTTTGCAGGATGGGCAAAGTTCAGCCAGACCTCCTGTGTCTTTTTGAAATCTGCCTTCCTTTGCCAGATTTCCTTGATCGACTCTGGTCTGCAGTAAGCTTCATGCTAAAGACTTAGCCTCTGGAAGTCAGTCCTGCAGTTTTCCAACTTCTCCTGAGATCAGGTGAGTATTCTTTTTTCCTTTTTTTGGAATACAGTATAAGCAAGCCTCTATCATTTGAGTGAAGCATGTTCTCCAAAGAAATTTATCTGAATTAAAGCTAACATGTATACTCCATCTTACTTCTGTTGTCTTCTTAACTGTTTCTGAACTCAAAGGAGAACTAGGACTACTACTTTGAGAGTCCCTCAAACTCTATAAACTATTCCACCGTCATAAAAGCCTCAGCAAACTCAAGGACAAAAGGTTTACCAGCACTGGACCAGGAGCTCCTGAGTCTTCTGTTATTCCCTCCCTGTGGCGGTTTCTGATGCTGGCGCTTTGTTTTATTATTTTGCCACTTTATCTTGCCTCCAGTTCCACTCAAATGACCAGAGCTCCTTCAGTTAGCAGCGTCCAACACTGGTTGCCTCTCCAAGGCAGCCGCTTTAAGGGACTCTTTCCCAAATGGCACTTCACTTGACTGGAACAGGAAAATAAACACCAACAGATTCTCACAGCTGTATCTGGTACCGCCATCAGAAAAGTGATCCAGGGCTGTTGTGTTTTAATTTTTCCAGGTTCCCAAAGATATTTTTCTTCTGTTTTCCATTGTAAGCTCTGCTTTCACTAGGCAGCTCACTCAGGAGTGAGCCAACCCTGCATCTCCTTCTCATCCCTCTATCAATGATGAGACATTAAAAATTCAACTTCGTCTTCTTTAGTGCACAATTATCTCACTCATTGGCTTGATTCACTGATCTCTTAATGACAGCTTTCCTGCGGTTTCCTTTGAATGTTTAAAATATGAGACAACCTCATCTTGTCAAGCTGAAAGCTGTGGATGAGTTTTTAGTAGCTGTTTCCAATAAATAATTTCAAGGGGTTTCAAATTATCCATCATCTGACAGCTCTTGGGAAGATTTTCTCATCTCTTTCAGGCATAAAAAACCATTTCTAACCTCCATGCTGTCCCACTGATTACCCGCAATGATTTTCAAGATCAGTTCCATTCTTCTGAAAGAACCTCTCTCCCCATCAATATTGATGGGTGCTTTGAATGAACGCATGCCAAAGAGGAAGGGCTGTCTGGGACTGCCCTTCCCTGGCCAGGATGCAAATACATTATAAATATTAGAATGGGATATCAATTATGTTTCTATAATACCTTGTGAAGAGATGTACCTGTTGGGAGGAAAAGATGTAGAAAGGAGGAACCTAAATCAGCTTCTGATGGGAGAAGGCAAAAGGAATACCTTCACCCAAGGAAAAAGCATCAAGTAACAGAGACATTCTGGTTGGGAAAAGTCCCTAGGGATTTGTGCTATTCCTACCTATCACTACAGCTTCCTTCCTCCTTTCCTTCCCACAGAAGGACAGAAAGGAAAACTCAGAGATGAGAACTAGAAAGGAGTACAGTCTTCAGTCCATTCGTAGCTGGTGGAGAAAGACTGAAATAGCAGATAGACTGTATGGCAGTGAAGAGGTTCTAATGACGCTCCAGAAATGACAACTTCAGCAGAGACGTTACAGAACTAGAAAGTGCAGCCTTTAGACATCTTCACACCCGGAGGACCTGAAGGTCAAAGGCTAAAATTGGGGTTCTAACCCTAGGAATTCATTCTGACTCAAATAGAAATTCTGAATATTTTAAAAGGCTTTTTAAAATTAAAAAACAAGGTCAAGTTTGGATTAAACTTTGATCATCCAAATGTGCAAAATACTACTAATAACTCCTCTACATGTATTTCCTTGACTCATACTGTGCTTTATTGATACTGGGTGTATTTTTATATTGCGATGCTTAGTTCTGTTTAAAAGATTTTTTTACTTGTTGTGTTTAAGAAAAGTCATGCTATTAAACAAACCAACCTATGAGCTAAACTCTGGGGCTATGTGTAAAAATGGAAACTGTTTCCTGGACCTAAAGAGCTCATAAGCTAATTGAGGAGATATATTTACAAATAACTCTAATGAATGCAGTTGGTGAGAGTCTTCTCTTCACATCATCATTGCCGCAAAAAAATAAACTAAACACACACAACCGCAAGTAAAAAAGAAGTCCTCTTCCAGTGTTCTCTATCTTATCACCACCTAATTATGCAAACCAGAAAGCTAATTCTCAAACCCCCACACCAAACCCAGTCTATCACCACGATAGTCGATGTGACCACTTAACGCTAGTTCAGGTGTGTCTGGAGAAGCTTCCAACACCAGCTCTTGAAACCACACCATTGCCCAGATGACTGAACTGAAGCCTAACTACTTGTCCCACGCACGCCACCACCCCTCCAATTTGTTCGATGGACAGGAGCCGGCCTGCCTTTTCACAGCACAGACCCGACAGTGCCATGTCCCTGCTTAGAGCCCTTCAAATACTTGTCCTTGTTCTTCCGATTCAGACGAACGCTCTCTGCCTGGTTTACAGACACCCGCACCGTCTGGCAACTACTGGCTCCTTCTTCACCAGAGGCCAAGCAGCTCCCCGCCCTCCATCATGTAGCCCCTGGAGGGTGTCCGGCTCCTGCGCCCAGGCTTTCCAAAGGCCAGTCCCGCCGTCTGGCCCATTGCTCCTGGCCTGGCCAGCTCCCACCCAGCCTTCAGAGGATGACCACGTGCTGTGTCCCCTTTCTCACGCCCGCCTCGAAGCAGGTGCAAGTTTGCATTTATTTATATGATGATTGACTGAACAGCCGTTTCTCCGACCAGACCAGCACAGTGCTTGATACATACTGAGAATTTAAATGTTTGCTGAATGGATTAGTAGGTTAATACGCAATTAAAAGGGTTCGGCAAAATGAGATTCATAAACGAAAGTGCTCCAAAGATAGATTTACCAAAAAAATCTTTTGAACTGGGCCTTGAAAGGTGAGTTGCAATTTGTTAGGAGGATAAATAATGAAGATGAAAAAAAAAACATTTGGGGTGGAAGGAGTGACCTGACAAAAACGTTTTGAAAATGTACACAGTTGGCCCTTAAACAGCATGGGTTTGTCTGAACTGTGTAGATCCACTTGTATATGGACTTTTATTTATTTATTTATTTTTTGAGTCGGAGTCTCATTCTGTCGCCCAGATTGGAGGGCAGTGGCCACTCCCGGCCACCGCAGCCTCGGCCTGCCGGGCTCCGGCGATCCTTCCGCCTCAGCCTTCCAAGTAGCCGGAACTACAGGCACGCGCTACCACGCCCGACTAATTTTTTGATTTATTGTAGAGATGAGGGCTCGCCAAGTTGCCCAGGCGGGTCTCGAACCCGCGGGCTCAGGCAATCCACTCACCTCAGCCTCCCAAAGGCGCGGGATTACAGGCTGAGCCCCCGAGCCCAGCTGTATATGCACTTTCAAAAACAAAAGTGACATCAATCGTGCCCGCCTTCCCTTCTGCCTCCTCCACTGCTGTCACCCCTGAGACAAGACCAGCTCACTTTCTCCTCCTCATACTCAATGTGGAGACGAGGAGACCGAAGACCTTCAGGGCAATCTGCTTCTGCCTAATGAATTGTAAATTTTCTCATCCTTATTGTTCTTAACATTTTACTTTCTCTAGTTACTTTACAGTAAGGACACAGTATGGAATACCTGAAACACAAAGGGTGTTAATTGACAGTATTGAGTCTATTCTACTCAGTGATCTATCACAGAAACAAAGAACTGAGTACCCCATGTTCTCACTCATAAGCGGACCCTGAATTTACCATGATACTATAAGAAAAGGATTGTCAGTAGCGAGATACTGCCGGGGGCGGGGGGAACACCACATCAATAAGGGTACCTGATCTCAAACCAGGCGAAGTGAGGACCAAAGGGGGACCCAAACTTTACCTGTATGGTGACCACTTTATATCTCACCCAGAATCGTACTCCACGTTTTTAAAATTTAAAAAGGTTGACTGTGTTATTAATAAAGCTTATAGTCAGTGGTAGGTTATTAGTAGTTTAGTTTTACGTGGGTCAAAAATTAGGCATGGGTTTTCAATTGCACAGGGGGTCAACACTTCTACCCCTGTGTTAGAAACTGTATTTCAGAACTATAGATCACCTGTCATAGTTGGCATAGAAAATAAATGGGGTGCAGTGACTAGAGATGTGAGTACAGAATCAGGCTTGAGGAAAGTGTAAGAGGCAGTGAGAGGCACCAGAAAAGATAGCACTTGGTCCTGTGGATGATGGGGACTTGTTGAGTGTTAACCAAGAGCGGAGTGAGTCAAAACAGGGGGGTGGGGAGAGAAAGGATCCGAAGGAGTAGATCCTTGCAGGCAAGAGACCCACTAGTTGGCTGATAAAGAGACACTCATGAGGCAGACAAAGGAGTGGGGAGAAATACAAAGGCATTTCAGAAGGCCAGATTGGTGGGACACAGTGGTTGAGTGGCTGTCAGGGATTGAGGGAGAAGGGGCATAACTTTTATTTTTTTTAGCAAAATGGATAGCTGATGTCTTCATCAACTGAGGCAGAGACCTTAAAAAGAAGTTTACATATAGCACAGTTAGAGAATAAATAATTTTATGTTTGTATCTATTAGATATTTAAGCAAAGATATGCAATAGACTGTGTCACATATCTAGCTATGATCTCCAAGAAAAGTCATGGCTGTGAGTGCAAGTTGTGTCAAGTACACCACAGTTTGCACCCAGTCCAAGGATGGTACATGGGCTTCCACAGATGTAGCTGATCCAACAAGATGCAGCCAATGCCTTGTTTCTGTAGTAAGTACATTTGAAACTATGTATGAGTTTAATGAGGAAGAACCAGATGAACATCTACCTGCATCAGCTGTACAAGGCAAGGTAGCATGTATTTGCCACTTATTACTTTATTTAGACCATATAGCTTGGACCAAATTGCAGAAGTAGTTATATTGTGGCAGTTAAGAGTACAGGGCCAAGCCAGGCTCAGTGGCTCAGCCTTGTAATCCCGTGCCTTTGGGAGGCTGAGGTGAGTGGATTGCCTGAGCCCGCGGGTTCGAGACCTGCCTGGGCAGCAAGACCTCATCTCTACAATAAAAATTTAAAAATTGGCTGGGCGTGGTAGCGTGCGCCTGTAATTCTGGCTACTCGGAAGGCTGAGGCGGAAGGATTGCCGGAGCCCGGCAGGTCGAGGCTGTGGTGGCCGGGAGCAGCCACTGCACTCCAGTCTGGGCGACAGAGTGAGACTCCAACTCAGAAAAAAAAAAAAAAAGAATACAGGGTTCTACTAAATTACCTAGTCTGACCCACATTTGACAACTTTGAACTTTGGAAAAGCCACTTGACTTCTCTCTGCCCTAGTTCCCTCACTTTCAAGACAAGGATGACAAGAACACCTACCTCATACCATCGAGTGAGGTATAGTATATTAGCAATACTTAGCACTATAACTCGCATATAGTGGTTGCTCTTTAAATGATGGCTCCTTTTTGTCACTTACACACTTGCCATCATTAAAATTAAAGTTAAATTTAACAAATATGTATGTGCATATGGAGATGCTGCTATGAGACGCCAGTTCTGAGGTAAGCAATGAAATAGTGATACAAAAATCAATGCACAAAAATTTCCTAAATCAAGTAGCTCACTTACCTTCTAGCGAAGGTGGCCACTGTTTGGTGGAAACCAAGGGGGATAGCAGGGCAAACACTGAAGGACAAACAAAATGACAACTCATGCCCAAATTCCACCCCAGCTGTGGTCGGTTCTTCTACGTAGCTTACGGCATGACTCCACTTTTTCCAGCTTGCATACAATCTGGGGGGCAAGTATTGTTTGTTTGGTATCATTATCTACATGAGAAAAATGCTATTGTTCAGAGTCTACTCACTGCCCCCCCCCCCAGTCCAGGCATGTCTTTCTATCATTTAGCAGGTAAAAAACGTTTTCTGTTATGTTATACTTGGTAACATAGATAAGGATACTAAAGTTCAAGAAGTTGTCAGTTTGTTCAAGGACACAAAGTCACACAATCGCTCAATAAAGATGTGTAGCTTTGAGTTTGCAGGACAGCATTCACCACCCCCGGATAACTTTATTTCACAGAGGTCATGGAGACTTTAAGGGATCATTACCTAAAGATGATCTAAGCAGGGATGGAGAGATGGAATTCCGGTGTGTTTCTGAAATATTTATAAGCTTTGAAATGAATAGTTTTACTAACATGGATAAGTGGATGATGTCAATGTCCTTAAGCAGCTATTATCTGTGAGAATCTATGGAATCCATTTAATTACAGAATTTGGAAATTGACAGAACATTTGCAGTCATCTGGTTTCACCTCCCACACCACACATAAGCCTCTTTTTGCAGCAATTAAAAAAAAATAGGAGAAAATTAGTCCCCTCAAAAGTGTAGAGTCTCAGTAGGGAAAGGCATCCTAGAAGTCATCTGATCCAATGCTGCCAATGGACAGGTGAGGAAATTAAAGGCCAAAGTATCCCATTGACACAATCAAGGCCAACCACCACTTAACTCCAGGGCTAGGCCCAGAAAGCAGACTGTCTAGATTCAAAGTACACCGCCCCAACTTAAGATATTTAAAAGGTAAAATTAAAATACAATTTTTAAATAACTCAATCATCCATTTTTCACAATAAATCATTTGGAAACTGTTACATTCGGGACCAGGAATGTATAGGAAAAAAAGGACGAAAATCCAACTTAAAACTGTGTATAAACACTTTGATAATCAAATGTCCGGATCCTGGGAAAACATTCTGGGTTTTTGACAGGCTCTGAAATATGCAAATGATAGGAAATGTTTCATCAGAAACCTTGCAAGTATTGACAGTATTGTCATAATTGTAGATAAATTGTGTGATAGTTTTGCTAGACAGACTGTATCAGGACCAAATAAGGACATTCCTAGACCTTATTTAACTGTCTTTGGGGTGAGGTAAAAATATAGGAATGTGCCAGTGCTGAGATATATTTCCTGTCTACTTCACCAGGAGGGCATTCGTCTGTCTATCCAACAGACTTGGAAACTGAGGATGAAAAAGTTACTCTAACTTGCCAGTCATCTCAACTGAGTGGCAGAGCCTGTGCTTTTTCTTTTTAAATAGAGGCAAGATCTCCCTACGCTGCACAGGCTGGACTTGAACTCCTTGGCTCAAGTGATTCTTGTACCTCACCTCCCTGAGTAGCAGAAACGATAGACATGTGCCACTGCACCAGGCTTTAAGCCTGAATTTTTAAAGGGATTCTATGTTAGTCTATAACTTGGTCTGGAATCCAAGCATCCTGAAAAGGAAAGCAGGCTACATTTAGAAGAAGAGAAATAGGGACCCACAGCCTGGATTTCAAAGTATGCTGCCCATCTCGTTATCCAGGGAGGTTTGCGTGCTCAACGAAAACAGACTTCTACCTGGAAGTAGGCATGTCTTTTCCCCACTACCACAGGAATTTGGCCAGTGCTCTTCCACTATGGTCTGGACAGAAGTCTCTACAGAACACTTAGTCAACAGGGAGTTGTAATGTGTTCAGTTATTCAATGCCAAGAGACATGCCAGTCTACACTTTCTTTTTTTATTGTTTGTTTGTTTGTTTTTGTGGGGTTTTTTAAAATTTTTTTGAGTTGGAGTCTCACTCTGTCGCCCAGACTGGAGTGCAGCAGTCGCTCCCGGCCACCACAGTCTCGACCTGCTGGGCTCCGGCGATCCTTCCGCCTCAGCTTTCCCAGTAGCTGGAATTACAGGCATGCGTTACCACACCCGGCTGATTTTTTGATTTATTGGAGAGATGAGGTCTGGCTGCCCCGGCGGGTCTCGAACCCGCGGGCTCAGGCAATCCACTCACCCCAGCCTCCCAAAGGCGCGGGATGACAGGCTGAGCCACCGAGCCCGGCTACACTTTCTAATTTTCAATTTCCATCAAAGTTTAATGACTCCCTGCTGACCACATACAAGATAAAGTCTAAATTGCCCAGTGATATGTTTAGGCTATCATTCAAAACCTCCTACACCCTGGCTGAAATCTTCTTTTTATTGTTTTGCCCAGCCACTGCATTTCTCAAGCCTTCCTAACTAACTTGAGTAAGTTAATCGGTCTTATCTGTCTCCCAAACATATCTCACATGACTCCACCTCCACATTTTTGCTGAGGCCATGGTTTCCCCATCCTCAAACGTCTCTACTCTTATCATTTATCCAGATTCTACTACCCTCCAACATTCAATTTTGATTCCTATCACTTTTTTTCTTTAATAAATAACTACTTTTATGTTAAGCCCTATACCATGTGCTAGATATTACTAGGTATAAAATGGTGAGACAAAATATTCGAATCTCACATTCTAGTGGTAGGCAGGGGACGGAGAAAGAACAAACAGGAAAACAAGCCATTCGTATGGAATAACCAACTACAAGCATTTCTACGGAGGGAACCACCTAAAATAGAAAATAGATTTCAGCGGAATGACTGTTCTTTACAGTGGTGGCCAGGGACCTCTCTCTCTCAAGAAAAGCTATGTGAGCGAAGACTTAAGGGTAAGGAGGAATCAGATGTCCCAAGGGCATTCCAGGCCAGGAGAGCCAGGTTGAAAGCACTGAAGGGTGGCGAATGAGAGTGGCAGGAAGTAAGGTTGGAAATGCCATAAGCTTTCTAATTGGTAAAATCTACTTTTTCTCATGCCCCACTTGTCTCTAACCTCATCTCCTTACATATCAAGTTCCAGGAGAGCAAATATCCTGATTCCTTTACATTCACTCCAGAATTTACCAGCAAATAAAAGCCCATGGAAAGTGTTGAACAAATCATGGTTGAGACTTCAGGTCATTAAGGACAGGACTTCCCCATGATCCAAGTCACAGGATAGGAACTGGGCATAAGAAGTTGGTGGATTGGTTCCCCCGATTTACTCTAGGAAACCTGGTCTATTTGCAATCACTCTTACCTGGATGAGGAGAGACTGCCTCCCAAATCTGACCATCCCCCTTTATACTGTCACACTCCTCTGAAGTGTCCCCTGACACCCACGCTCTAGTCAACTGTTCTCCAACCTCAAGGTGAACTCGTGTCAGTAAAAAAAAAAATGTTTAACACAATCCTAAATCATGTACACATATAACTGTTTTAATTCACTTAGAAAAAATTCAAAAATAAATTGAAAGGGTAGTTTCTTATGATATATACACTTTTTAATATTATAAATAGGCAACACATGAGAGAAGGCAATGTAATAATGTTACCTTATATTTTTAAGATCTCAGTTAAACACTCTATAATACAGTGACTTAAATGTCTAGGTCTGAGTTCAGTTTATTTCAATACCTAAGTGACTCCACAGCTGAAAATGATGCCTCAAAATTATATAAGTGCAAATGGAAGAAATGCATCATTGGCTGTATTTAGTAAATCATTATATTTTTGTCCCCAATACCATCCACAAACTATGTAGTCAATAAATTTATATTTCTTCTGATGTCAATCAGGTGCTCTTACAAGCGGCTGATGGGAAGCTCTGATGTACAACTAATGGATGTCCTACACTTTTCTTTATTAGACACGTGTTGAAGAAACCCTCAAACATGCAACTAGAATGTGTATTAAAATGTCTTATGTCTAATAATCTCTGATGTCTAATTATGACATAATTTATGGGGAAAAACAAAAAATGATAAAAATATGAAACTGCAATTTTCAACTCTCTCATTCATGGGCGAGTGGGTGGTGATGCTTTTTTTTGTTTGTTTTTTGTGCTTTGGGTTTTGTTTTGTTGGTTATTACTTTAGTTTTGTTTTTTAAAAGATCACCTTATTTGACAGAAGGTCAATTCTGATTTTTATTTATCTGCTTGGTAGAGCACACTATTTCAGTACCACTGAAACAACTACACGTCACCATAGAAAATGTCAGCCAATCTAGAACACATGTCTTTCTAAATATATAATATTTATAAATGGGATAAGCTAAGTATTTTGCCATAAGGTAACCCATGAATCACCGTGTGATACAAAAGATTTTCATGGTAACTACATATCTCATTATATAGAATTATAAAGAACTATATTTTAAATGAACTTATATCTAAAATTAACTACATTGATAATATTCTACGACTTTGTTCCCCTCAAGCTTCAATTTGCTTCCTAAAGTGCTTTGCCTATTAATTGTGCAGTCCCTAATTTCCACATGTGGAGTACTTTGTAAAGCTAAACTAGAACTTAAAATTACATGTTTACTCCAATGAAAGCAGCTGTTCCAGAAGTGGTCACACTGGGTTTTCTGATAGAACTCTGTGTAATACGTCCCCTACTGTTGAGAATGTCTTCTCCAATGTCTCTTTCCTTCCTGAAATCATAAATAAGTCCTTGATCTATTTCAATATTGAACCTAATCTAGAAAATATCCTAACCATGGAAATTTGTTAAAAACTTGCACTTTAACTATACAGCAAGTCTCCTATACTCTATATTTCAATATTTGTTGCTTTAAACCATCAGCAACGCTTTCTAATATGTCATCCAAGTGTTCAGTGACAAAGAAATAACATTAGTTTATGATCATCTTCTTAGGATTAAGTTAGTTATTCTTGTTTTAGCAAAAATAATGAGTATTTTCTCATTAGCAGGTAGTTTTTTACCTCTGCTGCCTGTGAGTAGGTAATAGTCCCCAAAATTTCTTATTTAATCACAAAGAGGAAAACAGTAAGTCTGGAATGGAGAAACTGGACAGATACCACCTTAATCAAAACATTACATTGAACACCACCAGCAAATACCAAGTCAACATCGAGTGTCTCAGATGTGGTAAACTGAGATATTCATATTATGATTTCTGTGGTATTCCTGCTCAAAATGTATACTCAAATCCAATCCTGGGGGAACAAACAAACTCAAATTGAGGGCTGTTTCACAAAATATCTGACCTGTATGCACCAAAACTATCAAGAAAAGTCAAGTTTCTTAAGCTGCTTCACACTAGAGAAAACTAAAGAGACATGACAACTAAATGTAATGTGTGATCCAGGCTTGAGCACTGATAATTTCTATACTCAATTTTCCTGATTTCGATCATTGTAACATGGCCATTTAAGAGAATACTCTTGCTCTTCCATCACACATAATGAGACAACTAGGAATAATGGTACACAACATCTCCAACTTGCTTCAAATGATTAGAGACAAACAAAATGCACGATTACATACATAAAGTAATAAACCAAATTGGGGGGAAACTGCCAACAATTGGTAAAGGTATAAAGGAAATCTTTTCTTGTGGCTTTTTTTTTTCAGTTTAAAACATCAAAGTAAAAACATATCAAAGAAATTTCAAAAAGTAAACTCCCATTCATTTATCCAAGCATAAGTCAAATGCAATATATTTTAATACACTGGAAACAAAGAAATGATAAGAACACACTTCTAACCTCTTGACTTCTCCCTTATACTTTTGTGACTCTGCCATATTATTCAATTAGGGCACTGGTTTCAACTTACAGGCTAACATTCTTGAAGCATAATTTATAATTTTGAGGTTAAAACCCAAATAGAAGTTTTAATATTTTCTTCCTTCCAGTACAGACCCCAATATGTTGTTTTGTATAAGCTCAGTAGAAAACTGACTTTGGGCATCACTATTCTAAAATCACACAGTGATTGTTTACTTCTGCACACTTTCCAATGTGCCGCATTCAGTTCCTGAGGTGATAATTCTTACCTCAGAAAGAAGTACTAGAAAGATAAGTAAGTGCTAGAAAGAGACATTGAACCCAGGCAGCTCTGCTTCAGAAGCCATACTCTCCACCACCAGAATAACTTGCGTCTTCAGATATTGTGTTCTGTAAAGCAGTACAGATACTTGTACCATTCAGCCTTGTATCCTTAGTTCCTAGCATACCGTATGACACAAAGGTGGCCCTAACAAGTGTTTGTTGAACTGAACTGACTACCACTCATTTTATGTTCTAATATGTTGAAATTTACAGTGCCAGTTTCTGATACATACCATTACGTGGTATGTAAATCATATCTTCCCAATTAGGTCTCACTTTCCTCAAATGAGGGTCCTGGACTAGATGAATAATCCTGTTTGACCTTTGCATCCATCTTTGGTCAATACTTTCTAATTGCCTATGGAACATGCCATGCCATAAGTTCCTCAATTTCTCTGTCTAAGCGTGGCTTTCCGACCCATTGACAGTGTGACAAGCCTATTCAAAGCACTCGTGTTATTTGTAAAAAATGTATATGGTATAATGAGTATGTCTCTGAAGGACACTGTTCACTTCTAATATTTGAAAATCCTGATGTGATTTCAAACATATTTCATTGAACACTGCAGTAATTTCCCCTTAATATTAAGAATGTTTTCAAAATTCAGCAGTTAAACAGAAGAAAGACTACTTCTATATAAGAACCTGTTTATTAGATGTGCTGTCCAAGAAAACGTATTATCTCCAACAAATAAGTACTGGATTATTTATAGCCATAATGATCATCAGAATAGATTTCTTTCTAAAGTTAAATCTTAGAACTTGAGCATTTCAGACCAATAAAAAAAAAATCATGTAGAAACAAGCAAAGAGTTTGTATTCTTTTCATACGATATCTAGGGTTTTGTTTTGTTTTGGTCTTTTTGCCTTATTTCTCCCATATGTACATGTTTTTAAACTAGAAAAACTAAAACATGAAAATTACATTAAGAATCAAATTTGGTCAGGGAAATACTATAATTCCTTTATTTCCGAAGAATTGACTGTTACAGAACATTTTCTAAAGCTTATTGCCCCTGGAGATGCTTGAAATGAAACAAAATAAACAAATGCTCATAATCCTGTCCAAAGGGAAGGGACAGTGTCCTTCTCTGAGGAATTGTACAACTGAATATGACAAGCCAAAGATCTACCGGTACATTTGCATTTCTTTCACGTGTGATTTCAGGTAAACATTGCTCCCAGAACTAGGACTCGGAGAGGTAAGCAGACTGTCCAGACCAGAAAAGGACACACCTGAGGAAATGTTCAGATCCAGTTAAAGACGGACATAAAATGGGCTTTATGCTAAAAGTTGAAATTTGAGATACAGCACAAAATACATATATTTCAAACACTAGAAATCCATCAAATGAAAGAACCAGCAAGAGGGGAAGGCTCATAGAATGATTCCACCAAGCTATTGATGGAGAGGGTTTCCTGAGCTGGGAAGTAACGTGAAATGAAATGCACCTAGTTTCAGCCAGTTTTATAGAGACTTGTGGTGAACAGGAGGAAGAATCAACAGCAGTTGCTGGTGACCTGTTTCTAGAGTCTAACCTCCGGATGAAGAGACTTCTATCTCTGAGGAACAGGCATTCAAGGCAAGGAAGCTTTGCTGGGAATAAAGCAAGACCCAGGTACCAAAGAACTAGGTTAAGGGGAGAGACTATCACAAAATATATAGGCTGAGGCCCTGTCCCAAACAACTACAAAGTCAACAGCACAGCAGAATTAGTTGACAGGGCAGGGCCTGGCGAGTTCCTAGATCCTTCAACTTCAGCCATCCAACAGGACTTGGGTGAGACTGAGCTTTCAGAATTGAAGTGACCTCATAGCTAGGAGTGCTTGGGGACTACAAGGGCCAGAAGAACGGTCCAGCACTGGACCTCAAACATAGCTCTAAGTTCATCAACAACCTTTCATTTTTTCCCTCCCACTTCCCACTTCTACAAAGTATGGGCTTTGCTCTTAGTGTATCTTCATCACTTGGTGTCAAATATACGTCTATGTGGGTCTCATCCAGTAGACCATAAGCTTTGTGAGAGCCAAGCCAATGTCTGTTGTATTAAGTTGTGAATCCGAGTGTCCACTGAATAAATAAATGAATCCCCACCCCCCACCCCCGCCCCGGGATGCACAGGAAGACTATTTCCTGCACTAATAAGGGGGTGTATAAAAGCCCCCTGGTTGAGACCAGAGGGGGCAGAAAGAAGACCTCGTCTGCTGCTGGCTCTCTGAACAAATATCTGGTCCATCCCTTCGCCTGGATTGGCATTTCTGCTTCCTCAGTTGCCTGTGTTGACCCCTAACCTTTGAACCTCAGCTGGCCACAGACTCTCTGAAGCTCTGGGCTGTGTTCCTATGGATTGCTCCAAATCCAATGGTCCCCGATGTGCCCTTGCAGACAGATGTGCACCTACTGATTTGTTCAGATCTAGAAACATCCCACACGTCCTTCAAGACACCTCATGTTGTTCAAGAGCAGTTGTAGCTCAGTCACTGGTTTGGGGCAATATTTCAGATCCAGCCAATGCATCTACCCACTCTTTCATGTGTCATCTCATCCTAGCAGCCACCAAGCACCCAGCCTGACAAATTGGTAATCAACAGGTATGCTCAAAGCTGCCATTAAGAACTTACTCACTGAAAGGACATAAGGTGGAGTCAAGGTAGCCAAAGAGCAGCTGTTTTCACCTGGCTTCGCTTTGTCATGTTTTTCTAGCAGTTCACTTTGACCTAACTCCTGATCACAAGCCAAGGGCAGAACCCGTTTCTCAGAGGTAGCTACTGACAATGGTTTTACAAGCCCCTCCCCAGCTTGTTTTGTAAACAAGTTAACCTAATCAGCCCTTCATGACCTTCAGGACACAGACCCCATCACCATGGCGGCAATCACGTGACTGACCCACCCGTCTGCCTGCTGTCCATCACTTGACGTCAATACCTGTGCTTACCTGTCTCTGAATGAGGATGCGAAAAAGATCACAACCCAATCACCTTAACAACCTGCCCCTCATCAAAGGGAAGGTTTAAAAGCATTCAACCTTGAGCAGCCACTGGCCACTCTTTTGTTAAGCATTGGCCAGGCCATGTGTCCTTTGAGCTATGGCCACCATGTTTTCTTAGCTTTGGCCACCTTCACCTACCTTGGGGAGGTGAATCTCCTGTCTCTCTAATTTACTTTCTAAATAAACTATATTTTCCAATCTAACTTCTGTGTAATACTTTGCATCTTTCATGCAGCACCAGATTGCAGACCCCCACAAGTCTGACCCAACTACTAGAGGTTCCACTGAGACTTTTGACCTAACACTCGCTGTTGTTAAAAAACATTGTGTTTTTACAGGTATCAATATAAAAAGCAGGCACCATAACACCTAGAAAGAATATAAAGTAATTACATGAACAGTAGTATATACGCGCATATACGTATAGTAGACATTAACCAAAAACTTAAAATGTAGTTATTTACATACAAAGTTTTAGAAATGCACTTGAAATGCTCAACCAAATGACTACTGCAATGTTATCAGATGTTTAGCTGCCATTCCCAGCAATTTGAAGATCAGAAATTCTATACCGTCAGATGTTAGGAAGACTTCATGGTTAAATCCTGGGATAGTCAAGGTAACAACTATACAATCGTTTGATACACATTTGCCCCTAGTAAATGAAGATGCCCCCAGAAGTATCATTGGGGAGGAAGACTGGCATGTTCAGTGGACACAGAAACTTCTCATGTGTCAGAGAAAGTAGGTAGAAGGTAGAGTTTGCAAACACTATTTCTACAACACTGTGGAACCATTGTGCTGGCAGAAAACTGAACTGTGAGAAGTAGAGGTGCACCATATACATCTATAATTGAGAGAGACATTCCAACTGCATCTTCACCCCAATCATTCTCAGTCACCTTCAGGAGAAAGCAGCTACCGAAACTGAGGTCACCCGAACACAGCAAAGAGTAACTATGTCACTCATACGTAGGCATATAGATACAATGTTGGAACTCTCACAAGAAGACACAAGAAGCAGGGATGACATTCTCCTAGGTGCAGATTGTGCCACCAAACACTTAAGGTGTCTGCAACGTGCATGTCTTTAAAATTAAATGAAACCCTGATCAACTCTCAGGCTGCCTGATATCATCTAGTATTATCCTACTTCTTCAAAAGAAGCCTCTTAGCCCATAACTGCAGCAACAGCTAATGTTTGTTGCAGCCCCAAGGCGCCCTGTTGGCGTCAGCTTCTACCATCTGTCCAGCATTGCTGTTGGATCTAGAGCTGAGTCTCATGTCTCATTTGCCCAGCTTGCTGCCAAAGTCACTCTGGTACCTAGTGAGCAGCTTTGCAGATGACTCCTCTGCCTCCTGAGGCAACCGTCCTCAGGGGCTGACTCTTCCAGGCACCCGTGTGGGTTGCCAGCCCCACCTCCAAGGCACAGCCATCTGGGGGCTCAGGAACCCACCTGCCCAACCTGCCTCACTGGCCCCCGGCCTACAATCCCATGGCCCAAAATATGTGCTGAATAGACCGTTTTTTTCTTCAAGCTACAGTATAATGGCTCCGTTTTCCTCTCCTTCTTTGCTTATTCAATTAACTGTACCAAAAGATCTTTTTTGGCTCCAACTTACACGACCTCTCAGCAGCAACTTTAAACAAAAGTGTATCACGTTACTTTTCTCTTTTGACTTCAGTGATGTCACTTTCTCCTGGCTTCCTTTTTTTTTTAACTTTTAAATTGTTGTATTTTAAAATTGTGGGGTACAATTCAGGGTTAAGTATACAAATATTCATTGTGCAGTTACCCTTGTTGATGAGGAGTGCCCCTCTTCCCCAGGTAGATTTCCACTACTGTCAATCTCACCTCCCCGCCTCCCCACCCCCCCAAAGTTTCCCACTCTGTCAATCCTTTTCTTATAGTATTACGATAGTTGTTCAAGGTCCACTTATGAGTGAGAACATATGATACTCAGTTCTTTGTTTCTGAGAAAGATCACTCAGTATTATAGACTCTAATTCCATCCAGGTTGCTGCAAAGTTCATGATTTTGTTCTTTATGGCTGCATAATATTCCATTGTGTATATGTACCACAATTTTTTTATCCAGTCCTCTTTTGATGGGCAGCATGGCTGGGTTCATGTTCTTGCTATTGTGAACAATGATGCAATAAACATACATGTGTGGGTATCTTTTTAATAGTGTGATTTGAGTTCCTCCAGGTATATTCCCAGTAAGGGGATTGTAGGGTCATATGGAAGGTCAATTTTAGAACTTTTAGGAACCACCACACTGTTTTCCACAGACACCTAAATGTAAAGTCTCAAACTATAAGAACCTTAGAAAATGCAGGAGACACTCTTATAGAAATTGGAACTAGCAACCAATGCCTGACCAAAACCCTAAGTGCCCATGCCATAAGAGATAAGATAGACAAGTGGGACCTCATCAAACTGAAAAGCTTCCGCAAAGCTAAAGAAACCATCAAGAGAGCAGGGAGACAGCCCACAGACTGGGAAAAAATATTTGCTAACTCCATGTCTGACAAAGGCCTAACACCTAGGATCTACAAGGAACTCAAACATGCTGAAAAGATAAAAACAAACAGCCCCGTTACAAAGTGGGTTGAAGATATGAATAGACAACGTCTCAAAAGAAGACATACGAACAGCCAACAGATACATGAAAAAACGTTCAGCTTCACCAGTCGTCAAGGAGATGCAAACTAAAACCACGCTGAGATATCACCTAACTCCAGTCAGAATGTCCATCATCAGTAACTCAAAAAATAACAGATGCTGGAGAGGATGTGGTGAAAAGGGACATTTCTACGCTGTTGGTGGGAGTGCAAACATTTTTTTTCTTTTTTGGCCCCTTTACTCGACCACTCAGCTGCAATTTTAAACAAGTTGATCACAGTACTTTTCTCTTCTGACTTCAGTGATGTCACTTCTTCCTGGCTTTCTTTCTTTTTTCTTTCTTTCTGTCTTTTTTTTTTTTTTTTTTTTTTTTTGTCCTTGCTAACTGCCCTTTCTCCGTCTCCATTGCCAGGTCATCGCTATTTTCACTTTCTAGGCTGTCTTGTCCAACCTCATGGCCCTAAGTTCCCTGTCGCTGACATCTCCCAAATGCTGTCTCCAGCTCCAGTGTTTCCCTGGATTCCAGGTTTATTTAACGAACGTCCTGCTCAGCATTGCCACTTGCAGGGTTAATGCACGCATGTCCCCAACTAAACTTTTCTCCTACCCAGATACGTGCAGTCCCCTCCTATGACATACACAGCAACTTCACCTATCCTAAGATCCTCAGACCAGAAACTTGCAGCCATATTTCTCTCCTTTGGCACTCCTAACTCTCCCCTAATTCGCTATTATGCTCGTTTGACCACCTTTCTTGAAGAGTAGACTCTGAGCACCTCTCTTCACCTTCACCTCGGCCGTCCTGCTAAAAGCCAGCTTCATCCCTGTCCTGGATGCATGAAGAGACCTAGCAGGGTGTCCTTCCTCCACATGGCAACCAGAGACATCAAGACCAGAGGAACTCAAGTTGTTCTCTAAAAATGATACCTGCACACGCATGTTTGTTGCAGCTCTAGTCACAAAGGCAGAGACATGGACCCAACCATGCTGCCCATTGAAGCTGGACTGGATTAATAATGTGGTGTATATACACGATGGAATATTATGCAGCCATAAAGAAAGACAAACATATGGACTTCACAGCAACTTGCATGGATTTAGAGTTGATCATACTCAGTGGTCTATCACAGGAACAAAGAATAGAGTACCATATGTTCTCATTCATAAGCGGACCTTGAACAATTATAATACTGTAAGAAAGATATTGGCAGTAGCAGGAAACTGCCAGGGGGAGGAGGTGGGATTGGCAGTTGAGGGAAACTGCCAGGGGAGGGAGGGGCACACCTCACGAACAAGGGTACCTGTATAATGAACTTTTGTATACCTAACCCTGAATTGTACCCCACATCCTTAAAATAAAAAAAAATTTAAAAAGACTCCTTACTGGCTTCCCAGCATATGTAAAACACATCCAAAGTCCTTTCTACAGCCTAAAGACTCAGTGATTTGACCCCATTATCTCCTTGGCCTCATATGCTATTGTTTCCCCTGACTCAGTTTGACCAACCTGCTATTCTCCAAGCAGGCGTTTTGTTCATGCTTCCCACTGCTCAGACTGTTTCTTCCTGCGGACTTTGTGTAATTCACTCCCTCGCTTCAGGTTTCTGCTCAGTTTTTACTTCTATAGGGAGGCTTTTTGGACAGCTAAGACTGCAGCCTCCTTCAGACTCTTCAGTCTCTATTGATATTGCTTAATTTACCCCTTCATTCCCTATTACCTTATCATGATTTTTTCCTCATAATACTCATCTACTCATACATTTGTCATGAATCATTTATTCTCCCAGCAGATGAGATATTTTATCTTATTTATTGTTTTATACTCAATGTCTAAAAGAGAGCCTGTCCCAAAAGTTAATTCCTATGTAATAAGTAAATTGTATCACTAGAAGACCAAAGATTTGACCTAAAATGTGTCTGTATATTTGTTGGCACTATTGCTGCTACTTAACCACATGAAGACAGAAGCACCCTCTCAATTTTAGCTCTGAAAAACAGAGAAAGAGTGCTGGAGCATCTTCCAGAAAGACAGTACTCAACTGAATTGGGAACAGATGCACGGAACAAAATTTCAAGTAATTTTGGAGAACCGAGACAACACAGGTAATTTCAAACCCACAACTCTCTCCTTGATTGCTGTTTATCAACGTGCGGGTCCAGTTTCCTAGCAGTGCTACTTTTGGCTTTATGATTGCAAAAGATACAGGTGTCACCACTAGTTTAAACTGACCAGCTATTATGATTCTCTAGGATACCATACTGTAAGGAAATCCTCATTTATCTGTTCAAAACATTTACTATCTTGTACATGGGATATGAAGGAGAGGAGGGAAGAATCGGTAATTTAGAGTCTTCCACTCATTCCAGTTTCCTGGTTTTAGCACTAAAGGCTTTCCTGGTTTTAGCACCAAAAATTTCATACCTTAGAAAACCTTCAAGTCCCAAGCAAACCAAAACAATTGATCATCCACCAAAAACTACTTTCAGGATCGGAGCCTGAGTAATGGAGTAAATGGTAGTCATTTACCAAGGTGGGGAGGGGGAGACACCTTGGGAGAAACAGGTTAAGGTGAGGTAATTAAGACTTTTCATTTAGATGTCTACTAGTCATCCAAATGTTCACCGAATAAATAAGTCCAAACTTAAATAAGAGATCAGAGACAGAGTTATTTGAGTCCATGATCTAACAGACAGTATTTCAGAGCCGTTAAATTGAATGATATCACCTAGGAGGCGAGCATGATACAGGGTCTACAGACTTCTCTTTTGATGAGCTCTGCTGCAAGAAAAGTTCTCAGAAAAGTGGCTGCCTAGACACACTCACTGGACACCTGCGACGTGATGACCTGGATGTACTGCAAGAGGCCTCAGGTGACGGGAAAAGTCATTTCTGGAAAGAAACCTCAAGGACTGCAGGGATTTCTAGGGTACACACCACATACGCAGGGGTTCTTGTGTTTGATTCCACTGTGGACATCTCAACATCTAAAACAGGGCCTGGCCCCTAAATGCCTATTCAGTGAACAAATGAAGGAATAAACTGAGCCTAAAGAGAAGAAGAGAAGCAAAAAGTCCTTTTCCCTGCAGGCCAGCATCCTCAGTTGTGGTTTTGTGCCCAAATACGTCACACAATTTTCTAAACAAAATTAATGTTTTCTAGTTCTAACTGTTCTCTAACTATAAAATTGCAATCCAGCTTCTCTCAGACTATCACTAAGATATCCACAAAGACAATTTTCAAAAGAGACTCACAACAACTTTGGAAACCAAACTGTCAGAAAGCTTGAAGACAGAATGTGAAAGGAACTGACACTAACTATTGGGGCGATAGAACTAGAGAAGAAAAAACTCACATAGCACAATTTAAATTTGATTTATAATGGAGAGCACTTGATTTAAAGTACACACACACACACACACACAAACCCTTCTTCAGACTTCTGGAGATGATTGCAGAATGACAAGAAGCATTTACCTTCTTCTCCCTTCTGAATATTTACTGGAATTTCAGAATGGATGCTATTAAGGTTAAAGACCAAAAGGAAATAAGAAAAAAACAGCAGCACAATTTTAAAAACTAAAATGTAAGAAGATAAGAAGAAATGTATTTACCCTAGAGTTTGGAACCCCAAGGACGTATTAGAGAAATCCCATGAGCTGTCCAATGCACACTGTACAAGTTAACTAATTTCTGACCATCTTAAGTACCCGTGACATCTGGTGCCACTGAATTCAAGATGGAGGTGAGGCTACAAAGAAGGGCATTCCTAAATACAAGAACTAAAATTGTAAAACTCTTAGACAGAAGGGAGGGCAAGATAGTGACCACCTAGAAGTAAGGCACTGTGCCTCCCACACGGAGCACACCAAGGAAGAGAGACCCAGCAGCTGCAGCAGGCTGAGATGGAGGGAGCACCCCGCTACTGCAGAAGGACAGTGGGACCTACAGAGGGCAGGGAGGACGGAGCGAGAACACATTGCTGTTTTGGAGGCAGGATGTCCCCTCCCTACCCAGCTCATGCTGGTAACAGAGAGGAACCTCTGGACATGGGGAAATGGTAAGTTCAGAAAATTAGGAGCTCATTGTCCCTGCCACAGACTGGGAGGATCCCTTGAGCCTCACGGGACTCCAGTCTCACATGGGAAACAGCCTGGATATGGCACCTCTGTGCACTGTCAGAGCCCACATGGAGCTGGAAAACCCCAGCTACATTTAATTTGCCCCAGTGGTAAATTCTGCCACTGCTGGAAGCCCTGTTTGGGACAAGCTGCAGCCAGAGATGCTACTGCTGGATGAACTTTTGGGTTCTGAATGTGGACAGCCTCTAGCAAGGAAAGGGCAGCAAGGAGGAGCCCTATTGTCCTGGTAACACCTCTCTCCCTGCATAAACTCTTCTGTGCAACAGGCAGTGCTGGGGGGCCAGGGACCCATCCCTCCTCCCAAATTACCACTAAGTGTGCACAGGTGGGGAGTGGAAATGCAGAGCAGTGGGACCCAGACCAGGAGAAATTTCTTGATGCCGGAAGAAACATTGGGTTCTGAGCAAAGAGGCAAGAAGGTGGCAGAACCAGTGGGAATGTGAAAGTCTCTTCAAAGGTGAGTGTCCATAAAGACAGTCTGCGTGAGTGGGTGAGCACAGCTGGGTGAGTGAAAATCCGTCTGAGGGAGACTCCAGATCAAGTGCCCAGGGCTCCCCTCCAGAGATGGTTGCAACCCACCACCTCCCTGAGATCAGAGGTCCTGGCCAGTAGGATTGTCAGCCATTCCCAGGGATCTCTTGGGAGGGGGCCGCAGAGGTAAGCTACTCCTCAGTGCCTGGCACCTGGCCCATGCCACCACCTGTGGCAACAGGCTGGACACTAGCAGAGGGAACCATGGAGAGGGCGTGGTGAGGAAATCAAGCTGAGCCCCACCGCAGGCGAGGAGACACTAACTGCCTTCGTTTTCTCTGTCCCGGAAGGGGCAGAGACCTGTGTTGGGCTGCCTGACTCTGCTCACCCTCCAACCTGGGACTCAGAGGCCATCTCTGCACCCCTCTGGGATCAACCACCACTGACCCAGAGAGGAAATTTCAGGAGTGGACACAGAGAGACAGATGCCCCATCCCCACACTGGACCAGGCATGGACACATCTGATCTGAGTGGAGGACTTGGCGGCAGCAGCAGCAGCAGCAATGAATGAGTTGGCTGAGTCTGGGTGAGAGCCACACTCCTCTTACAACCATCCATGTGGCATCTGACCCATGCTGAGAGCGACCTGACCAGCCTGCACCCAGAGCCGGGGGAGGGGCTGGAGGTCAAAGCCCACTTCCTACCGCAGCAGCAGTGGCCAGAAGTGGCGGTGGTGCTTGCAAAAGGAATCTGAAGTTCCAGAAATGGTCACAGAGCAAGCTCTTTTTTTTTTTTTTCCTGTTTTAGTGCTTGTTTTGTTTTGGGGTTTTTTTGGCATTTTTTATTTTTTCTGTTTGTGTAAGGGTATTTCTGAGGGCAAGTGCATCATCAGGTTTTTTGTTGGTTTGTTTGTTTGCGTGTATGTTTTTGGTGGTTCTTTTCTTTTGTTTCTTTGTTTCTTTGCTAGTTGATCTGCCTGTTTTCCTTCTCCTCTTCTCTCTTCATCTTCCTTTCATCTCCCGTCTTCCTTTTTCTGATCTCATTTTGCTTTCGGGGGTCATACATATGCCACCACTGCATGGACAAATTGTAAGATGATGAGAAGTGGGTTCCAGGGAGCCCACACACCTGGCAGTGGATACCGTGATCTGCATATAGCTTCTGAACCACAGCTCCTACCATCACACCTTAATCAAATCTCAAAACTGCAAAACACACATCCCCCCATCCCCAGTCAGGCTTCAAAATTGAATAATCCAGAGGATCTACATAAGGAAGAGTAGAGGATTCACCAAAAAGAAGTGAAAGCTATCCCCCCATCACTGAGTAATAGAATTAAAGAAAGGGAGAAAGGGGGGGAGGAAACCTATCATAAATGAATAAGAACCAAAGAAGGAACACAGGTCCCACACAGACCCCTGGGAAGACAGCACCTGAGAATACAGACTTCATAACCCAAACAATGCAGGCCCCCAGATTGATCTCAACCCATAACCCCAGATATCAAGATATTAATAGAGAGAATGAATGGAAATAGGGAGAGGCAAGAGGAGAGAATGAAGGAGTTAATAACTGAGATGATGGCAATAAAGAATACAGTAAACAAAATAAATAGCTAACTGACTAGCATGGAAAGCAGAATTAACCAAGCAGAAGAAAGAATCTCAGAGCTTGAGGAGCAAAATATGAACTAACACAAACTAACACAAACTGTTAAAAATATGAACCAACAAACTGTTAAAAACATAGCAAAGAAGCATGAAAAGACAGAACAGAGGCTTCAAGAGATGTACGATTTATCAAGAGGCCAAACCCACAGTTAATTGGCATTCCTGAGGCAGTAGAGAAACAGGGACCACCTTGGAATAAACATTCCATGAGATTATCCAAGAAAACATCCCTCATCTCATCAGAGACATGACCATTCAAACACAAGAAATTCAAAGAACCCCTGTAAGACATTCAATGAGAAGACCAACTCCTTATAACTACTTCACTTACACAAAGTAGGTATAAAAGAAAAACGCCTAAGGGCAGCAAGAGAAAGATCAGACTACTTACCAAGGAAGACCAATTAGAATGTTAGCACACTTATCTATGGAAACACTACAGGCTAGGAGCGACTGGAGTCCAATCTTCAAAGTTCTCAAAGATAAACAATTCCAACAAAGAATTTTCTATCCAGCTAAGCTAAACTTCATCAGCAATGGAGAATACAAAACTTTCTGAGATATTCAATCCCTAAGAATTTACTCTGCCTCCAGAACACCTCTACAAGAAATGCTTTAAAAAGTATTAAACACAGAAGAAAGAGAAAAAAGAATAACCATGCTCTTCCCAAGAGTGCAGGAAAAATATTGAAGACACACACATAAATCAACCCCAAAATCAAAAGAAAAACAACAAATTAACAAACAAACAACAACAACAACAACAAAAAAAAACCCTATAATAACCTCATGACAGGGATGAACTCTCACATCTCAACAATTAACCTGAACATGAGTAGATTAAATGCATCCCTTAAAAGACAAAGAACGCAAACTGGATACGAAAACATGATACAACAATATGTTGTCTCCAGGAGACTCATCTCACCAAAATGGGCACTCACAGACTCAAAGAAAGAGGAGTAATAGAAAACAAACTTTCAGGCAAATGGAACATAAAACAAAGCAGGAGTTATGATCTTAATATCAGGCAAAATAGACTTTAAGCTATCAAAAATTCAAAAGGATACAAAATTTCACTACATAGTGATAGAAGGTTCTATCCACCAAGAAATACCCATTCTAAACATATATGCACCAAACATTAGAGTACCAACCTTTATAAAGCAGCTTCTAGGTAAACTAAAAAAAAGATATTAACTCTACACTATCATAGTTGGGGACTTTAATACCCCACTAACAACCCTAGATAGAACATCAGGCAAAAAATTAACAAGGCTATCTGGAACCTCAACTTGACAGTTGACCAAATGGACTTAATAGATACCTACAGAATACTCTACCCAACAACCATGGTAGAATATACATTCTACTCATCACCACATGGAATGTACTCCAGGATCGACCACATTCTCAGCCATAAATCAAGCATAAACAAATTTCATAAGATCAAATTACTGCCATGCACCTTCTCAGACCACAGTGGAATAAAAAATCAATATCAATACCAATAAAGTTCACCCCAAACCCACAAAGACATGGACACTAAACACCAAGAGGCTGAACAACTCCTGGATCAATAAGGAAATCAAAGCAGAAATTAAAAGATTTCTGGAAACAAATGAAAATAAAGACACATCTTTCCAAAACCACTGGAATGCCATGAAATCAGTACTGAGAGGGAAATTCATTTCTTTACGAATACACATCAAGAAAATGGAAAGATCATGTTAAGGTCTAACAAATCACATAAAGGAGCTGGAAAGACAAGACCACCAAAACCCTAACTTCAGCAGAAGAATCCAGATGACGAAAGTAAAAGCCCAAATACAGGACATAAAAGACAAAAATATCATAGAAAAATTCAATGAGACAAAAAGCTGGTTCTTGGAAAAGATAAACAATATTGACAGACCTCCAGTTGACTAAGAAAATGAGAGAAAAAGCCCAAATATACACAATCAGAAATGCAAAAGATCAAATCACAACAAGCTCTGAAGAAATTTTTTAAAAATTATCAGAGATTACTGTGAACACCTGTATGGAAACAAACTGGAAAACCTAAATGAAATGAAGGACTTTCTGACATCACACAACCTCCCAAGGTTGAAACAAGAAGAAATTGTGACTTTAAATATACCAATAACAACCCATCATAAGAGAACTACCCACAAAAAAAAAAAGTCTTGGACCAGAAGACTTTCCAGCAGAGTTCTACAAAACATACAAGAAGGAGCTGATACTAATCCTATTGAAAGTGTTCCAAGCAATTAAGAAAGACAGAACTCTCCCCAAACCATTTTATGAAGTTAATGTCATACTGATACTCAAAGAGGGCAAAGATCCAGCAAAGAAAGAGAGCTACAGGCCAATATCCCAGATGAACGTAGATGCAAAAATTCTCAACAAGATTCTAGCAAATTGGATTAAACAACACAACTCAAAAATCACCCACCATGATCAAGTAAGCTTCATCCCTGGGACACAGGGCTGATTCAACATCTACAATGCCAAAAATGTCATTAATACATCAACAGATGTAAAAATAGAAATCACATGATTATATCATTAGATTCTAAAAAAATTTTTGACAAAATTCAACATCCCTTTTTGATAAAAACCCTTGAAAACCTAGGCATAGATATCTAAAAATAGTAAGAGCCATCTACGATAAACCCACAGCCAACATATTGCTAGACAGACAAAAATTGGAAGCATTTCCCTTGAAAACTAGACCAAGACAAGGTGGCCCGCTTTCACCTTTTCTGTTCAACATAGTGTCGGAAGTCCCAGCAATCAGAAAGAAGGAAATTAGGGACATACGAGTAGGAAAGGAGGAAATCAAGTTATCCCTCTTTGCTGACAATATGATTTTATACCTCGAAAATCCAAGAGAATCTGTCAAAAACCTTCTTGCACTGATAAGGACTTTGGCAAAGACTCAGGGTACAAAATAAATGTGCAAAAAACTATTGCATTCTTATAAACCAAGAACAGCCAGGAAGAGAACCAGATAAAAAGCACAATCCCATTCACAATAGCAACAAAAAAAATGAAATACCTCAGCTCCTACCTAACCAGAGAAGTGAAAGACTTTTATCTAGAAAAATACAAAACACTATTCAAAGAAATCTAAGAAGACACAAACATATGTAAAAACATTCCATGCTCATGGATTGGAAGAATCAACATTGTTAAGATGTCTATCCAGCCCAAGGCAATCTACAGATTTAACACAATACCCATTAAATTACCAACATCATTCTTCTCAGACCTGGAAAAAACAATAGAGACGTTCATATGAAAAAATAAATGACTACAAATAGCCAAAACAATCCTCAGCAAAAGAAACAAGATGGGAGGTATCGCACTTCCAGTCTTTAAATTTTATTATAAAGCTACAATAATCAAAACAGCCTAGTATTGATATAACAGGCATATAGACCAATGGAACAGGATAGAGATTCTGGAAGCAAAACCTCAATTTCTCAACCAACTCATCTTCAGCAAAGATTATCCTCCACTAATAACCACTGAGTAGAGAAGAACTTATTCAGTAGATGTTGCTGGGAAAACTGACTGACCACATGCAGAAAATTAAAACAAGACCCCTACCTACCACCATACACAAAAATCAATTCTAAATGGATCAAAGACCTTAGAAAATGCAGGAGACACTCTTATGGAAATTGAAACTGGCAAACAATTCCAGATCAAAAACCCAAAGGCCATTCCATAAGAGATAAGATAGACAAGTAGGGCATCATCAAGCTGAAAAGTTTATGTGAAGCGAGAGAAACCATCAAGAGAGCAGGGAGACAGACCACAGAATGGAAAAAAATATCTGCCAACTGCATGTCTGACAAAGGTCTAACATCTAGGATCTACAAGGAACTCAAATGTGCTGAAAAGAAAAAAACAAACAGCCCTATTAAAAAGTGGGTAAAAGATATGAATAGGCACTTATCAAAAGAAGACATAGGAGCAGCAAACAGATGCATTAAGAAGTGCTCAACCTCACTAGTTATGAAAGAAATGCAAATTAAAACCACAGTGAGACACAACCTCACTCATCAATAGCCATCATCAATAACTCAATATAACAACAGATGCTGGAGATTATGCAGGGAAAAGAGAACACTTCTATACTTTGGTGGAAGTGTAAACGAGTGCAACCTCTGTGGAAAACAGTGTGATGATTCCTAAAAGATCTAGAAAACAACCTTCCCTATGACCCAGGAATCCTCCTTCTGGGAACGTACCCAGTGGAACTTAAGTCACTCTATGAAAAAGATACCTGCACGTGCATGTTTATTGCAGCATTAGTCATAATAGCAAAAATATGGAACCAAACGTGCTGCCCATCAAGGGTGGACTGGGTAAAAAAAAATGTGTTACCTATACATGATGGAATATCATGTAGCCATAAAGAAGGACAAAATTATGAACTCCACAGCAAGTTGGATAGGCTTATAGTCTAAACTACACAGTGATCTATCACAGAAACAAAGAACTGAGTACCACATGGTCTCACTCATAAGTGGACCCTGAACAATTATCATAATACTATAAGAAAAGGATTAACAGTAGTGGGAAACTGTTCATCCCCGATCTCAAACCAGGTGATGTGGGGACTCAAGTGAGGCCCAAACTTTACCTGCACAATGATCATTTGTACACCTAACCCTGAATTGAGCCCCACATTTTTATTTTTATTTTTTATTTATTTATTATTTTTTTTTTTGAGTTGGAGTCTCACTCCGTCACCGAGACTGGAGTGCAGTGGCCGCTCCCAGTCACAGCAGCCTCGACCTGCTGGGCTCCGGCGATCCTTCCGCCTCAGCCTTCCAAGTAGCTGGAACTACAGGCACGCGCTAACACGCCCTGTTAATTTTTTTATTTATTGTAGAGATGAGGTCTCGCCAAGTTGCCCAGGCGGGTCTCGAACCCACAGGCTCAGGCAATTCACTCACCTCAGCTTCCCAAGGCACGGGATTATAGGTTGAGTCACCAAGCCCGGCTGAGCCCCACATTTTTTAAATAAAAAATTTTTAAAAAGAAACTGTGTTCTGTCAAAGATGAGTTGGTTGAGGAATTGAGACTTTGCTTCCAGAATCCCTGTCCTGTTCCATTGGTCTATGTTCCTGTTCTTGTACCAATGCCATGCTGTTTTGATTACTGTAGCCTTATAGTAAAGTTTAAAGACTGGAAGTGTGATACCTCCTGCTTTGTTTCTTTTGCTAAGGATTGTTATGGCTATCCGTGGTTGTTTATGTTTCCATATAAATTTCTGTATTGTCTTTTCCAGGTCTGAGAAGAATGATGTTGGTAACTTAACGGGTATTGCATTGAATCTGTAGATTGCCTTTGAGAGGATGGACATCGTAACAATGTTGATTCTTCCTATTCATGAGCATGGAAAATTTTTCCATTTGTTTGTGTCTTCTTGGATTTCTTTGAGCATTGTTTTGCAATTCTCACTGTAAAAGTCTCATTTCTCTGGTTAGGAAGATGCTGAGGTATTTCATTTTTTTGGATGCTATCATGAATGGGATTGCGCTTTTAATTTGGGACTCTGCCTGCATGTTGTTGGTGTATAGGAATGCAACTGTCTTTTGCACATTTATTTTGTACCTGAGACTTTGCCAAAGTCTTTTATCAGTGCAAGCAGGTTTTTGACAGATTCTCTTGGATTTTCAAGGTATAGGATCATATCATCAGCAAAGAGGAATAACTTGACTTCCTCTTTTCCTATTTGGATACCTCTGATTTCTTTCTCTTGTCTAATTACCCTAGCTAGAACTTCCAACACAGTGTTGAACACGAGGGGTGAAAGTGGGCACCCTTGTCTTCTTCCAGTTTTCAGGGGAAATGATTCTAGTTTCTGTCCATTTAGCAATATGTTAGTTGTGGGTTTGTCAGAGATGGCACTTACTATTTTGAGGTAAGTTCCTTCTATACCTAGGTGTTTAAGGGTTTTTATCAAGAAGGGATGCTGGATTTTATCAAAAGCCTTTTCTGCATCTAATAAGATAACAACCACTGGGGAGAGGAAAACCTATTCAGTAAATGGTGCGGGAAAACTGGCTGACCACATGCAAAAGATTGAAACAGGACCCCTACCTATCACCACACACAAAAATCAACTCTAAATGGATCAAAGAGCAAAACATAAAACCTCAAACTATAAGAATCTTAGAAAGTGCAGGAGATACCTTTATGGAACTTGGAACTGGGAAACAATTCCTATTCAGAACCTTAAAGGTCAATACCTTAAGAAATAAGATAGACAATTAGGACCTCATCAAACTGATGAGCTTCTGCAAAGCAAAAGAAACCATCAAGAGACCAGGGAGACAGTCCACAGACTGGGAAAAAATATTTGCCAACTGTATATCCGACAAAGACCTAACATTTAGGATCTACAAGGAACTCAAACATGCTGAAAGAAAAAAAAACAAACAGCCCCTTTAAAATGTGGGCAAAGCCGGGCTCAGCGGCTCAGCCTGTAATCCCGCCCCTTTAGGAGGCTGAGGTGAGTGGATTGCCTGAGCCCACGGGTTCGAAACCTGCCTGGGCAACTTGGCGAGACCTCATCTCTACAATAAATCAAAAAATCAGCCAGGCGTGGTAGCACGCACCTGTAATTCCAGCTACCTGGAAGGCTGAGGCAGAAGGATCGCCAGAGCCCAGCAGGGCGAGGCTACGGTGGCCGGGAGCGGCCACTGCACTCCAGTCTGGGTGACGGAGTGAGACTCCAACTCAAAAAAAAATCAAACAAAAAACAAATAAAATGTGGGCAGAAGACATGAATAGACACTTCTCAGAAAAGGATATACGGGCAGCCAACAGGCACATGAGAAAGTGCTCAGCCTCACCTATCAGCAGAGAAAGGGCAAATCAAACCACATTGAGATACCACCTAACCCCAGTAAGAATGGCCATCACTAACAAAACAAACAACAACAGGTGCTGGCAAGGATGTGGAGAAAAAGGAACGCTTCTACGCTGCTCATGGGAATGCAGACTAGTACAAACTCTTTGGAAGACAGTGTGGCGATTTCTGAAAGAACTACAAATTGACCTTCCATGTGACCCAGCAATTCCCCTACTGGGAATATACCCGGAGGAACTCAAATCAGTCTACAAAAAAGATACCTGCACACGTATGTTTGTTACAGCTCTATTCACAATAGCAAAAACATGGAAACAACCATGCTGCCCATCAAAGCTAGACTGGATTAAAAAAATGTGGTACATGTATGCCATGGAATATTATGCAGCCATAAAGAAGGACAAATATATGGATTTTGCAGCAATGTGAATGGATTTGGAGTCGACCGTGCTCAGTGATTTATCACAGAAACATAGAACTGAGTTCCAAATGTTCTCACTCATAAGTTGACGTTGAACAATTACAATGCTATAAGAAAGCAATTGACAGTCGTGGGAAACTGTCACGGTGGGGGGGGAGGGTGGGATTGGCAGTTGAGGGAAACTGCCAGGGGAGGGAGGGGCATCCCTCATCAACAAGGGTGCCTACATGATCAATGTTTATATACCTAACCCTGAAATGTACCCCACATCTTTACAATAAAAATTTTTAAAAAGAAACTGAGTTCTCAGCATGGACAACTTCAGACGCTGGAAGGGGAGCTGGGAAAGACGGTGGAGCTGTCATCCTAGCAGCCCTTCCTCCCTTTGTGAACTCTTTCCTACAAAAGAGATAGCTTGGCCGTATCCAAAGCATGACCACAGTAGCCAGCGGACTCATTCTTCACTGTGGTAGCCATTTGTGTGCACAGATGCGGAGGTAGCACGCAGTTCCATCTAACCTCACCTTCCCCAACCAGCTTTTTCCTCCACCCCCTTGAGACCCCATGGTCTAAGGAATTCTGGGGGTTCCCATGGCCCCACTCATCACCTAGGCTATCTGGGCCCTTTCCTGAGGAAACACAGGTCAATCAGAAAAGCCCACAGCCACCACCACAGCTGGCTGTCTCCTGCAAGCACCATCTTCCAGCTAGAAGTGAAGTGTAACCCATTTGCAACATCTGAGGCAATAGCACAACACTTATGAAGGGGATAAGAATAAAACCCATGCTACTGTACATCTTACCAACGAGTACATGGATCGAGGCACCAGATAGCTTCTCCAGAGGGTTCCTCAGCGATGCCAGTGGCCAACTCTCCTTAGAACTTGAACAATTAGCATAATACTATAAGAAAGGGATTGGCGGTAGTGGAAAACTGCCCGGGAAGGTAGGATTGGCAGTTGAGGAAAACTGCCAGGGGAGGGAGGGGCACGCCTCATCCCCAAGGTACCTACATACTCAACATTTGTATAACTAACCCTGAATTGTACCGCACATCTTTAAAACTAAAAATTAATTTTTAGAAAGAATTCAATTCTTACATCTTCACGTCTTTGGATACCTTGCAGGCGTCCCGCAGCACCAGCCAAATGGTGATAGCTTCACAGGGCAGTCAGACACAGAAGAACAGCAGAACTCACAGTGGTCAGGCCCTCATGGATTACCCCCCACAGGGGAAAAGGGAATGCACCAAAACAGGGGAGCAATCTGTCGTACCAAAAACCCCTACACATGGCCGCCCTAACAGGAGCAATATCTAATGAAAACAACAACAAAACCAAGAAATCAAAAAGAATTCTGCCCTCATAGATGAGGGAGAGCAAAAAACCACCAGCAAGCTCCAAAGCCTCAACAAGTTGACACACACAAAAGGACATCCAAGATCCCACGCAAGGAACTCGTCCAGAATGACCTGTCCCTGGTGAAAGGCGTGTAATTCGGCCTGCGAATAAAAAAGAAACTCAAGGAGATAAACCTATGAGAAGACCATCCAAACCACAAAAACAGTGCGGGAAGTGAAAACTGAGCTTTTCATTATGAGAACGGTTCCATTTGAACTTCTAGAAATGAAGAATTCTCTCCAAGAAGTTGAAAACACAATAGCAAGTCTTAACAGCTGAATTGACCAAGCAAAGGAAAGAATCTAAGAGCCTGAGGTTCAAACGACTGAACTAACCTAGACAGAGAAAAACAGGAGATGAGGCTTAAAAAGAATGAAAAAAGAATGAACAATGAGAAATTTGTGACTTTTTAAAGAGACCAAATCTCTTGTTTGGCATCCTTAAAGAGAAGGGGAAACTGAGAACAACCCAGAACAAGCCTTCTAAGATGTCATCCAAAAAAGTTTCTCCTATCTCTCTAGAGAAGCAGCCATGGAGAAACAAGATATTAAGACAAATCCTGAGAGGTATTACATGAGAAGACCATCCCCAAGTCACACAATAATCCATCTCCATAAGCTGAGCATGAAATAAAATATCCTAAAGACAGCTAGAGAAGGGGCAGACTACTTCCCAAGGAAGACCCATCAAAAGTGCCAGAGAAGTCTCAGAAGAAACCCTATAAACTAGAAGGGACTAGGGTCTCATCTTTAACATTCTTAAAGAAAAATAATTCCAGCCAATAATTGTCTAATCTGCCAAGCTAAGCTTCATTAATGAGGGAGAATTAGAATCCTTCTTAGACATCCAGTCCCTAAGAGAATATGCCACCTCCAGATCAGCCCTTCAGAGAATGCATCAGAAAATTCTAAGCACGGCAATGAAAGAATGACTCCATTCATCACCAAAGCAGAGTTTTTGGCAAGCAGAGTTTACAGACCATACACATCAATCACAAAAACTAAAAGCAAAGCAGTCTCTTAACAGCAATATGACAGGAACTAATGCCACATATCAGTAATTAACTTAAAGATGGAAACACTGAACACACTACTCAAAGGGATAGCATGGAAAACTGGATAAAGAAGCACAAGCCATCCTTCATCTGCTTTCTAGAAACCCATCTCACTGTGAATGACACCCACAGGCTCAAGACAAAGGACTGTAGAAAGATCTTCCAGGCAAATGAAAAACAATAAACAGCAAGAGTAGCTATTCTTAGATCAGACAAAACAGACTTTAAATCAGTAAAAATTTTTTTAAAAGGCCACTGAAGGACACTATATAAAATATAAAAGGCTCAATCTACCAGCAAGAAATAACCATCTTAAAAATATACATACCCTACCTGGGCTCAGTCTATAATCCTGCGCTTTGGGAGGCTGAGGTAAGTGAATTGCCTGAACCCATGGGTTCAAGACCCGCCTGGGCAACTTGGCGAGACCTCATCTCTACAATAAATTAAAAAAAAAAAAAAAATTAGCCAGGCATGGTAGCACATGCCTGTAGTTCCAGCTACTTGGAAGGCTGAGGCGGAAGGATCGCCGGAGCCCAGCAGGTCGAGGCTGTGGTGGCCGGGAGTGGCCACTGCACTCCAGTCTGGGCGACTGAGTGAGACTCCAACTCAAAAAAAACCAAACAAACAAACAAAAATATACATACCCAACATAGGAGCACCCAGAATTATAAAACAATTGCTAATTAAACTAACAAAAAACACAGACAGCCACATAATTGTAGTTGGAGACTTTTAACACCCCAGGAACAGCCTTAGAAAGATCATTGAGTCAAAAAATTTACAAGGAAATCTGGAACTCTAACTCAGCGCTCAACCAAATGTATCTAATAGACATCTACAAAATATTTCATCCAACAACCACAGAATATACAGTCAACTCTCAGCACATGGAACATACTCCATGATTGACCACATATTCAGAGATAAATCAAGCATGAACAAGTTTTAAAAGGTCAAAATCATACCAACCACATTCTCAGACTACAGTGGAATAAACTAAATATCATCACCATTGGGAACTCCCAAAACACACAAAAACAAGGAAATTAATCTGCTTCTGAATGACTTTTGGGTTAACCCAGAAAACCCCTGCAAACAAAGATGAAACACACCAAAATCATCGTCTGGGATGCCTGAAAACAGTGCTGAGAGGGAAGTTTATACCATTGCACGCCCATATCATGAAAATAGTTGGATCTCAAGTAAACAATCCAATGTCACACCTAAGCAAGCTGGAAAGACAAAAGCAATGCAATCCTGGAATTAATAGAAAAATGAATATCATGAAAATTAAGTTAAAAGTAAATGAAACAGAGACCAAAATATCATACAAAAAAATCAATGACATGAAAAGCTGGTTCTTTGAAAAGATAAATAAGATAGAACCCTGGCCATAAGAAAAAGAGAGAAAGAGAGAGAATGCAAATAAGCCTAATTAGAAACAAAAAAAGCAATTTTGTAACTGATCCTGAAGAAATACAGAAGATTCGCAAAGACTACTATGAATGTCTGTATCCAAGAACCTAGAAAATCCTGAGGAAATGGAGAAATTTCTGGCATCACCTAACCTCCCAAGATTGAAACAGGAAGAAGTTGAAACCCTAAACAGACCAATAACAATTCAAGAAATTGACTCAGTATTAAGAAACTTTCCCACCAAAAGAAATTCCTGAGCCAAATGATTTCTCAGCTAAATTCTACAAAACATAGAAGGAAGAGTTGATACCAAGCCTACTGAAATTATTCCAGGCAATCAAGAGGGAAGGAATTCACCCTAGCTCATTCTATGAAGCCAATATCATCCTGATACCCCCAAATCGCAGACTCAAGAAATAAAAGCTCCAGGTCAATTTCTCCAATGGAACGTAGATTCAAAATCCTCAACCAGATTTCAGCAAATCACATCCAACAGCACATTTCAAGGATCATCCATTATGACCAGGTGGTCTACATTCCCAGGATACAAGACTGGTTCAACATACATAAATACTCATTAGTATAATCTATCATATAAACAAGTATAAAACTAAGAACCACATGATTATCTCATTAGACACAGAAAAAGTATCTGATAAAATCCAATATGCCTTCTTGATAAAAGCCCTCAAATATCTAAATATCAAAGGAACATTCCTCAAAATGATAAGAGCCGTCTGTGACAAACCTGAAGCCAACATCATATTTAATGATCGGAAGCTGAAAACATTCCCTTAAGAACTGGAACAAGACAAGAATGTTCACTCTCACCCTTCGTATTCAGCATGGTACTGGAAGACCTAGCCAGAGCAATCAAGAAGTAGAAAGTAATTAGATGTATCCATATAGGAAAAGAGGAAGTTAAATTATCCCTGTTTGCAGATGATATGACTCTATACGTAGAAAACCCTAGAAAGTCTGTCAGAAACCTCTTCCCACTGATAAGTGACTGGTAAAATCTTGGAATACAAAATTAAATGTAAAAAAAAGTTGCATTTCTATACACCAGCAACAAGCAGACTGAGAAGCAAATAAAAAATACAATCCACTCACAATAGCCACGCACACAAACACACACACACATACACACACACACACACACACACACACACACAAAGACCTCAGTAATCCATTTAACTAGAGAGGTGAAAGATCTTTGTAATGAGAACTACAAAACACTGCTCAAAAAAATCAAGGGCAACACCAACAAATTAAAAAATGCCCATGCTCATGGTTTGGAAGAATCAGTATCTTCAAGGTGTCCATTCTACCCAACAAAATTTACAGATTTAAAGCAATTCCTATCAAATGATTAGCATTATTTTTCACAGATTTATAAAACACAGTACATAAATTTAAATAAGAGCAAAAAAAGAGCCCAAGTAGCTAGAGCAATACTCACCAAAAAAAGAATAAAGCTGGAAGCATCACACTTCCAGCCTTAAAATTTACTACAAGGCCACAGAAACCAACACAGCATGGCACTGATACAAAAATAGACACATAGACCAATAGAACAGAACAGAGAATCTGGAATTAAATCCACAGACCTTCAACCAACTCATATTTGACAAAACTGACAAAAACAATGGGGAAGGGAAAAATATTTAGCAAATGGTCCTGGGAAAATTGACTAACCACATGCAGAAGAATGAAATGGGACCCCTCATCACTACATACAAAAATTAACTCAACATGGATCAAGGACTTAAACCTAAAACTGTAAGAATCTAAGAAGAAAACTTAGAGAACACCCTCCTGGACATCAGGCAGGGCAATGAATTTGGCTAAGTTCTCAAGAGCAAATGTATCAAAAACTAAAACTGACAAGTGGAATCTCATCAAGCTAAAAAGTTTTTGCACAGCAAAAGAAATCATCAACAGTGTAAAGCAACAACCCACGGAATGTGAAAATATCTTGCAAGCTATGCATCTGACAAAGATGTAACATCCAGGCTCTACAAGGAACTCAAATGAACTGACAGGAAAAATAAAAAACAAAGAACCCTTTTAAAAAGTGAGCAAAGAACAAGACCAGACATTTCTCAAAGGAATACATTCAAACAGCCAACAAACGTGAAAACATGCTCACTTGCACTAATCATCAGAGAAATGCAAATCAAAATTACAATGAAATACCACCTCACACTGATCAGGATGGTTTTCATTAAAAAGTCAAAAGACAACAGGTATTGGCAAATCTGCAGGGAAAAGGGAATTCTTCCACAATGTTGGTGGGAGTACAAGGTAGTTCAACCTTTGTAGAAAGCAGTGTAGCATGCTTTCAAAAGCTAAAACTTGAGCCACTGTATGATTCAGCAATCTCACTTCTGGGAATATACCCAGAGCAACTTTAAACGCTCTACCGAACAGACACCTAAACAGGCATGTTCACTGCTGCTCTATTCACAATAGCAAAAACATGGAAGCAACTCAGATGCCCACCGAAAGTGGACTGGATTTTTAAAATGTGGTACATATACACAATGGAGTACATTGCAGTCATAAAGAAGAGCAAAATCATGTCCTTTGCAGCAACATGGATGTGGCTGGAGACCATCACTCAAAGTGAACTATCACAGAAAAAAAAAAGAAACTGAATACAGCATGTGCTCACTCATAAGTAGGCCCTGAACTTTGGACATGCAAGCACAGAGATGAGGACAACTGACGCTGGATCTTGTTCATGAGGGGAGGGAGAGAGGGAGGACACGGAGCACACAGCCACCCACTGGGTGCCATGCCACTACCAGGGGAAGGGAGGCCTGGCCAGGTGCCCAAACCTCACCAGCACGCAATTTACTTAGGTAGCAAATCCCCACATGCACCCCACAACTCTAAAATTAAATTAAATTAAGTTAAAAGATAAATACCTACATAAATACATAAAATAAAATATAACTTGCAGACAAAAATATAGGTCTAAATCTTCATAACCTTGAATTAAATAATCATGTCTTTACTGTTCTGAAAGAAAAAAATAGACAAATTGGACTTAATCAAAATGAAACTCGAGACCAGAAAAGACACTATCAAGAAAGTAAAAGACACAGCATATAGTGGAAGAAAATAACTGGCAAATCCTATATCCGATAAGGGTCTCAAAGAAAGAATATACGAGGAATTATTACAATTCATCAGTAAAAAGACAGATAACCCAACAGTAAAATAAGCAAAGGTTTTGAAAAGACATTTCTTTAAAGAAAATATACATATGGCCAGTAAGCACATGAAAAGAGATGGAGCATCATTAATCATGAAGGAAACACTAATCAAAACGACAGTGAGATCTTCACTAGGTTGGCTATCATGAAAAAGAGATAATAAAGGGTTTGGGTGAGAATAAAGAGAAACTGGAATCCTCAGCATTTCTGGTGGGAAAAGTAAAGTAGCACAGCTGCTTTGGAAGCCAGTTTAGCATGTACTCTCAATGTTAAACTTACCATGTGATCCAGCTATTCCACTCCTGGGTATATAGGTTAAGAGAAATGTCTATTCAAAAACTTGTACACCAATGTTCATAGCAGCATGATTCACCAAAGCCAAAAAGTGGACACAACCCAAATGTCCATCAACTGAAGAAAGGATAAACCAAATATGTATATATCTATACAATGGAATAATATTCAGCCATAAAGAAGAATAATGTTCTGATACAGATGAACTTTAATAATACAGTACTATGCTAAGTAAAAGAAGTCACAAAAGACCACATATTATATGATTCCATGTATATTAAATGTCCAGAATAGGTGAGCCTGTAGAGATAGAAAGTAGATAAGTGATTGTCAGGGGCTGGAGAGAGAGAAGTATAGAGAGTGACTCTAATAAGCATAAGGTTTCCTCTGGGGAGATAAAAATGGTCTGTGATTAGATAATAGTAATCAGTGCACAACTTTGTGAAGATACTAAAAACCACTAAATTGTTCATTTTAAAACAGTGCACTATGAGAATTATGTTTCAATAAAGCTGTCATTTTTTTAAAGACAAAGTTATTTTAAAAATTGTTTTTATAAAAACAAATCTCCCAAAAGACTAATGTATTTGTTAGAGGTAGATAAAATAATATTGTGTTAAATGTCTCATATGTGAGTATTTCCCTTTTTATTTGATATTTTGAGAAACAAGGAGAGCTTTTGCAAAACATAAAGGCAATAAGAAGATAAAAGCAGGCAGGGAAAAACACAGCCTAAAAAAATGGAGAAAACTTGTTCCAAAAGCAGAACAAAAATAAAATACAAAAAATGAAGAAAAAAATGTATCAGTGATTACAATAACTCTAAATTTATTCAATTCTCCCACTAAAGATAAAAAGGCTCAAATTGGGTCAAATCAAAACCGAATTATATACTTTTTAATATAGAGACCTAAAATGCAAGTAAAAACGAAGTGAACCTTACCAAATAGTAGAAGATTTTAAAATTCATTTCATTTCCTTCTTTTTCTTTTTCTTTGCCATATTTTATGTCACTCTAGCCTAGAATACATCCGAATTGGAAATCAAGGTTCCCCACGGTATCGACTGCTTAAGTCACCTCCTTCTTCCTTGATATCACACCCCTGATTCTAGGAGAGCACCAACTAGCCCCCGTGCTGAGAGGAGACCAGGCTCTTCCCCCTTACCTAAGGAAAGGAATGTTAAGTATCCTAAAACAAGAAATGTGACATGTTCTCTTTGAGAGTGACTGTGTCAGGAAAGGACATGTCGCACAATTCTGTACGAAGAAACCTGAGGGAAAACCTGCTAGGGACATTCTAGGAAAGTTTCTCTTTGTAAAAGGAGGTTTTCTTGCCTTTTGAATAAAGATATTTAAGATATGATGCACCTGGAGCTGCTACAACCATCCTGCAAACGCAATGAGAGCAGGAGGGTGTGGATTACATCCTAAGATTAGGTGCAGCCAGAAGATGAGAAAAATCTGGATCCTTGGGGATTCGGGACCACACACTTAACAACTCCTAGATCAGACATATTTTTGAACTCTGGAGATAATACATTTTTCTTATTATTCAACCACATTAAAAAAAAAAAACTTGTGAAAGTTGTTAAAATCAAGTAGAATCACTCATTTTAAAAACCCCGACACACAGAGCTGGGGAAGGCTGTGAAGGGAGAGTTCTCACACGTACATGCCTAGTGACAAGAGCTATCACAAAAGACTCTATAAAAGTGAAAATGCTGCACAAAGGTCATCGAAATCTTACAACCAAAAAGATACTTTGTGAAGACATCTGCCCAGCAACTGCCTGTCCAGGCTCAACCTGGTGACCCCTTGTTATTTATTCTTGTAATCAAGGATAATTGTCTCAGAAAAATTTAGTTCTCTTCACTTACCTCCCCAAACACTCACACAGTGTACTATGGCACCCATATTACCTTTGAAATGCCTGTTACTGAATAAACTTTACTTTCTTTTAGGTAGCCTTTCTCTGTTACTTAGGATGACAACTTCCAGACAAAATTATCTTAACTAGTGCATTCTTTGATATATAAGTGCCCATAACTTAGGATAGTTTTATGGTTTTGTGGTGGATTTATGGAAGAATTAGACAACATTTAATTATTTGAGGCTTAACAAAGTTTGAAGTGATTGAAATAATCCAATTAATTAGTGGTATCATAGAACATGGACAATCAAAAAGAGAAAGTAAGTCTTTCAAAGGTAAACCTCAGACATCTCTCCTGGTTATTTCTTCCTTAGGAACTCTAGTTGTTTATTGTGGACCTTAGATATTTAGGATAATAAGATGAAGTTCAGGACATGATAGAAAGTAATGGGGAAAAAGTAGAAATATTTGGCAGGAAGATGCAACATACCAAACTTTAAATGACACGACTACATTCAGCAAATAACTTATGCCTTAAATATTTTTACTACTATAACAGAAAGAATAAAAAAGCAACACCAGAGACTAGATAAACTACCAAAAAAAATCTGAGAAAAATAGAAAGAAATTAAAATGAAAAAACAGAAAGCAACAAAATATTAAAAAGATAAATAGTGTAATTACTTTTTTAAAAATTTAAAAATCTTGCTTCTTTAAAAAATTATCATTAATAAGAAAAATCCTGTAGAAGCTTATTCAAAAATAAGTGAAAATATAAATACGTAACATCAGGAATGGTAAAGAGAGAGACAATGAATTTAACCAAATTCAGAAACTAAATGCTTACCATTGTCATGCTTTTAGGACGACTATGTGAAGACCCTTAAAGATAAATATTGTCTTTGATTTAACTAATCATTTTATGATTTACTCCACTTGAGTAGAGAGAGTAGATAGCTAATTAAACTTTCCAACTCCAGGAACCAAACATGAAAATATGCCTCACTGCAGAAATGTGATGTGACATCAGTAACGGTTTAACAAAGAAAAGTCGGTTAAAGGACGCTTTTAACACACCCCGCACTTACTTCTGGATGTGCAGCTGTTTAGACGTGCAGAATTCTGACAAGAAAAAACTGTGTTATGGAAATAGTGGAAACCAAGTCTCTGCTTTTCTGTTGGCTCTATCCCTAGAAAGCACTGAGTCATATGGCAAACGTCTGCGAAATGGACAAAACACCCCCTGTGGCACCTTCTGTGCCTGGTTCGTTGTAAAAATAAAATAAGCTGGCAAATGACACATGCTCAAGTCACCAGGGGGCTAAGACACAAGGCAGGTCACATTTTACATTAATACCTTTCTAAAGTATGTTGAAGAAATCTTAGCAGTACGTGAGAGAGACTGAAGGGGCTCATTCCAGAAAGCAAGCACCGAGAATGTAATCGTCCTGAGCAAGGAAATATTTTCCTTAATGCTGTACAGGTTAAAAAACTGCATAATGTCTCAATGACTTTCCATCCAAGGCTCCTGCAGAAATGGCAAAATCTGCGTGACATAAGTCAATTAGGATTGATCCCTAGGCTCGGAGTAACTCCCAGACTCAGCACATTCTAGACAGTCCAACACCCTCGCCACGCTGCAGTTGCATGGGACCCCCAGAGTGTGTCTCCTGCCAGAATCAACGCCCACTTCACCTACTTTCCCACAGATGGAATGAACACTCTCATTGTATGGGCGCCCATCTTGAAAGCACTTTTCGTAAACTCTGCACCCTTTGATTCTCGCAACTGGTGCAAAGTGGAGCAGGAAACAGTACTTTAAAAACAAGCAAAATGAAACTCAAAGAGAGTCTTTTGCCTTTGACCATCCAGCTTATAAGTGTCAGAACCAGAACAACAGTTCTCGCATAGCCTTTTAACCCACAAGGGAGGTCACAGATTTTTGCCTGCTTCTCAGCGATGAGACTTATCAAGGCTATGCTCTTGTCAGGGTTTTATATTAATGCATGAGAGAGATGTCCTCCTGACAGCTGTCCATCCACAGAGTTTCTCCTTCAGAATTCCTAACAGTGCCTGGGGGATTTCCAGCACTCACTATGTGTTAGGCTATTTTAACATGCTAAATGGGAAATACAGCCATTTAGATACATTTTATCAACACGTTGCCTTGTTAAGCAAGAGAACAAGAACAGACACCACCACTGCCCCTGAATATTTGTAGAACTGAGCCTTTTTCTAAGAAATCTTGAAAGCTGGTTTTCTTTCATTTCAAAGTTTCATCCTCCCCTCTGTTTTCCTTCCTTCTTCATCTCCTCAGCCCCATTCCTCTGGTGGTAATTTTCCATCAACAGGAGAAAAAAAAAGGCCGTGGAGCAGTCTGCTTGTATTGAACAAACGTCTCCGCTTTTAACATCTTGACTTCAGCACAGCTCTTCTTTCTCAGAGCTGTCTCTTCCCAGTTTCCCTGGGCTATCTTTGCCTAATTTTTACCATAGTAATTGTCTTGCTAAAAGAACATTCCCTTCCTCCGCAAATATATCATGCTATGTTTGCTTCTATTTATACAGGTCTCTTCTGCACGGTGGGGGGAGGCATAGTTATTTATGTCTCATATACATAAATATATAATGATTTTTTTCCACATAAATCTTTCTGGTTTTCCATCTTTTCAATGAAGCCTTAAGACCTCCAGGCAGATTATATCAATGCTTCATCAGACTTCTATTGTCCAGGCAACAGACAATACTCTGAATGGTTCCAAAAGAAAATCACTACCTGCTGATATCAAGGGTAGATCTCACTTACCAGATGTCTGTTTCTCATTGTTGCTAGCTTGTTTAATTTCTGCACCCAGCAATGAAAGTGTTTTGATCTTTCAAAGAAGAATGTGCTCTACACCAATTGATTCCAAATGGCCTCTCTTTAGATTGAATTTTTATTTTATTTGGTTGAACGCTTTTGTTTCATTTAAACCTGTATTTATGTGGAAAATTCAAATAATACATTCCAATTTGCATTTCAAAAAAAGAATCTTTGTGTTTATGAAATCACTTTTGAGTTGCAATTACAGTTATTTGTCTCTGGGATACACAACATGTAATTGGGTCAACACTGTTAATGAGGGACTAGTGTTATTGTTAATGAGCTACTAGTGATGGTTTCAGTGTTTCATTCCCAGCAGGTGGCAAATACAATATGTTAAGACAGATAATTATGCTAATGTTTCAAATATCCACAAACCAAAGAAGTCATTAAAAACATGCAACTAAGAGGTTAAAAGGTACAAACACATGAAGTGAACTCTACTTTTACTCAAAGGACATTAGTCTCCCCTTCATAGAAACTTGACTGTGCATCTCAGTGTCCAGTTCTCTTAATTCATAGCTCACTAAAATGGCAGGAAAAGAAGACTGCTTTCAACGTATTTTGGACACTGTCAGCTTGGGTAAGGAATAGACTTTAATATTTTGAGCTTGAAAATGCTTAACTTTGGAGAATAAACATAGGTATTCAACAAAATCTCTACTGTTCTGTCCTGAGAAAATCTGGAGAACACTTAAAATAACAAATAGACAATCTGCTTTCTGTTAACAAAAAGTTTACTAAACCATTAGAGAGGAAAGATTATATATGTGAAACAGTTGGCAAGGTACTAGAGCTAGTAGAGGCAATATGGAGCTTGAAAGAAAGAAAATTTGGGCAAGAGTAGTTGAAAAAGTCTTTATAGGGAAGGAAGTTTGCATCAGTTAGAGACAGTTTTGCTTGCAACTACAGAAAGCTTAATTTACAGTGGTCTCAATAGCAAAAACTTTTAAATCTCCCATATATAGAGAAGATAGTAAATTCCAGGTATGGAACAGCAGCTCAAAAGGTGTCATCAGACCCCAAACCCTTCCAGTCTTTTTTCTCTTCTATCTTCAGAATGTCAGTTATATGTAATATGTGGTCACCAGACGGCTGCCCCAACTCCGCCCATCACCTCCTCATCCATGGTCATCCCTAGCAGAAAGTTGGGGGTGGGGGGAGACCATGATTCTTCTACACCCTTTTTAGAAAGAAGGAGAAAATGCCTCCACATCCTCTGCAGGTTTCCCTACAGTTTTCCCTTCATATCTTATTGGTGAGAACTGGTCCTATGTCCACACTTTAAAGCAGCCACTGGTGAAAGAAAATATAAATGAGATGGACATGAGAAGTTTAAGTCAGTTATGGAGAACTGGGTTGCACCTGGAAGATTCTGAGTCCACGGGCAACAGAACCCAACGGGGGGTCCAATGAGAAAAAGGGCAAGAGCTGAGAGGGGAACCAAAAACTGGCCAAGGCTCCCATTCCCAACGGTCTCCTAGGCAGATGGAAACCAGAGGATGGCGGCTGAGCTGCTGCAGAAGTAAAGCATCGAACATTCCACAGTCGAGCTTTCAAACTGGTAAAACATAGAATAAAAAATGAAATAAAAACCAGACCTGAGGAGGTACTTGGGTGAGGAAATAATAGAGGCACGCCTGTGGGATTTTGCAAATTACCTCCTGGCTAGTGATTTTTTTTTTGGTCACATAGTGTTTGCTATAGCTCTCAGATGATAATTTTGAAATAGCTCAGAAAACTAAATGTTACATCTGAGACAAATTAACCTAGATGGCTACATTCTTCCCGTAAATCATAAAACTGAGGCCTTGTCAATATTGCTGACCCCATAACTAAATGTCGATCAGAATTACCAGAAGAGTTTCCCAAAAATAAATATTACCAGACTCTACACCAGACCTTTCTAAGCCAACTTCCAAGAGTTAGAGCCCATGTAAATCACCCAGAGTGCTGTTTAGGCCATGAAAAAATTGCTAGTTTTGGCAGTTTACATTAGGTTATACCATGGTGATGAGCCCAAACTTTGAGTGGATTACAACAACAAGGGTTTATTCCTTACTCATGTTATGTATCAGCTGTGGGTTGACTGATTACATGGCTCTGCTGCATGTGTCTTCCACATCTTGAGAATCGAGTTGTGCTTCTCAACCCTTTTATATCTGTTTATGTATTCCTGTGCTCTCTATACAAGTTTCTTTTGCCCCTCCAAGAATCAATTTTACTCCACAAGGTTGATATTACCCCCACTGAGAACGTGAGATCTCTCACTGAAGCAAAATTTGCATGTGGGAATCAGTTTCTTTGTGGACAGGGCAAGATCTGCGTTGAGCGAGACATGCTTTACAAGCGGAACTTTAGGTCTTAATACTGGTATTAATTTTAGCAAATATTTTCTAAAATGCATTAATAATAATAAATGCATTGATAAGGTAGCTCAACTGTTACCTTCCCTGAGACATGGAGAGTAGTGTGTGAAAAGCGTCTGAAATCAATAAAAATATCTACCAAGCATCAATTCATTATTGTAACCAATAGGCAAATTTACCAGTCGTATTTCTCTCTCTCCTAAATATACCTCTAGCATTGCTCTATATTCTCACTCCTATTACCCTATTCCTGGCCACCATCATTGACTTGGAAAACAAAAACAACCAGCAAGCAAAAAAAAATTCTTCCGTCACCACTCTATTCTCACTCTACTCCATCCTCTACACAGTAACCAGAATGATCTTCCAAAAATGTCAATCTAGTCATGTCACTGCTCCCCCACTATGTCTCCAAAATAATTCAATAGGTTCCAGTAATCTTAGGACAAAGGACAAGGCATTGACATGAACTGCTATCATCTGAGTGTTAGTGAGACCCCAATTTATGTGTTGGAACATAATACACAATGTGATTATATTTAGAGGTAGGTCTTTTGGGAAGTCATGAAGTCATGAAGTCTCTGCCTCATGAATGAGACTAGTGCCCTTATAGAAAAACACTGAAGGGAGCTGCTTTGCCCCTTCCACTGCGTGAGGATGCAGGTGTGAGGCACCATCCATGAACCACAGAACAAGCCCTCGCCACACACCCAATCTGCTGGCACCTTTATCAAACGTACGAGCCTCCAGACTGTGAGCAAGCCGTTTCTGCTGTTTATAAATAACCTAGTCTGAAATAGTTTGTTGCAGCCATCCAATGGACTAGGACAGTGACCTCCAAGACATGTGGCGATGTGTCCCCTGCTTATCTTTCTCGTTTCACCTCCCACCATTCAGTTCTCAGAGCTTTCCATGTTTGCTTTTACTTCTGGGCTTTTTGTTAGTAGCTATTCACTCTCGTAGATTATTCTTTCCTCCTTCCGTCTTCTCCACCTGGTAAGACTCTGTTCATGAGACCTTTCTTTCAGGTCTCTTCTTCCGTGCTGCTTCCACTTAGAAAGTTTTCCCTTCCCACCCCTTAAGAGCAAAAAAGACTCGTCTTGTCTGTTTTAATAGCACACTAACTTCTAATGTTGCACTTATCATTCGGCATTATCACCACCTGCTTCCTTATCCATATTTTCTTACATGTTCATCCTTTTTGGGTTATAAACGTAATGCAGACAGAGACCCTGTCTGTGCTGTCTCACTGACTCCAGAACCTAGTGCAGTAACTGGTACATCGTTTTTACTAATGAAAACTTGTTTTCGTTGTTGTTGTTTTTGAGTTGGAGTCTCACTCCATCGCCCAGACTGGAGTGCAGTGGCCACTCCCGGCCACCGCAGCCTCGACCTGCTGGGCTCCGGCGATCCTTCTGCCTCAGCCTTCCAAGTAACCGGAATTACAGGCGCACGCTATCACACCCGGCTAGTATTTTATTTATTGTAGAGATGAGGTCCTGCCAAGTTGCCCAGGCGGGTCTCAAACCCATGGGCTCAGGCAATCCACTCACCTTGGCCTCCCAAAGTTCTGGGATGACAGGCTGAACCACCCAGCCTGGCCGAAAACTTGTTTAATAAATAAGTGCTGGTAGCATTTTGTTCTAGCCCAGTAAGACCTAACCTGTAGCAGTGACCATGGAAATCAAAGCTTTGTGTGACCTGGCAGTTTGGGGGAGCTATGGAGAGTCTGCAAGGCAAAACTCATCCCAAAGCAAACAGTCTTTGATGGCTGTCAGACAAGATGGAGAGGTCTGATTTGAGGAGCAGAGCCATGAGTGCTGGCCTGGGGCAAGTGGCTCAAAAAGGAAAGACCTTTCCACATACCTGCATGACCTGGGGGAGATGGGAGGAACAGAGCAGTTGGAAAACATGGAAATTCAAGACACCTGAGAGCTGAGAGTAATATAACTATCCACAATAGTGCTTCATTTGTATAGACTTAGCAGTTTCAAAGCTTTGACCTATATTATTTAATTTTTAAGCCTATAGCCCCAAAGGAGCATGTGGCAGGACATCAATACAATGAAATATTGCTCAGCAACAAAAAGGAACTATTGACACAAACAGCGACATGGATAAGTTTCATACGCATTATCCTGTGTAAAACAAGGCATACCAAATGGCTATGATAGGGGAAAACAATATATTTTTTCAACAACCGGTTCTTAGTTGAAATGGACCTTTGTAGCAAAAGGCAGATGAACAAAGAGAAAAGCAAACAGAAGTTTATGAACATGTATATTTCATATATACACAGGAGCCACCCAGGGAATAGGTACTTCTCCAAGAGGTGACTTTGAATTTCAGCTTATAAATAGTATCTTAAACAAAGAACGGTAAGTTTTTAGAGAAGCGGCAAGACAAAAAAAACAGACTTTGAGTCTCTAGGTAATTGGTAGAAAGGCAAATAATTGGCAGTTAATCGCTAGTTAGTAAAGTTTGTTAATATAGATTACTTTGGTTCCATCTCTAGGCTGATAATAAGCATCCAAAGATGCCTTCAGTGGTTAACCTCTGTTCTCCCTGGTAGAGACGGGAACAGGAGACATTTTGTCTTTGTAAATCGATGTCCTGCTTTTAGGAAAATAGAAAGGCGGAGAGCTTGTACTGAACTCTGAGAGAAACAATGTAGGAGGGAAACATCATTTTCTTTATGTATACAGAATATAAATTACCAGTACTAGTAAACCATTTATACTTTGGTAAACTGACTGAGAGGTTAAAAATCACTCATCTGAGATTATACTTCTCATTAATGAAGGGTCTAAAATGAAGCATTCACCCATTAAAGCAATCAGATTCATGTCATGGCGAATAGAGCCCAGGGCTTAGCATTAGACACCTATCTGTATTTGACTCTCAGATTAGAAACTCGTTCTTGGACTATAGGCTAGTTACTGTCTTGAGCCTCCTTTTCCTCATTCATAAAATGGATGCTATATCTACTCACAGACATGTGACATGTTATATAAAAACACGTCTTATCTCGGGTTGCTATAACAAAACACCAGAGACTGGGTGGCTTAAGCAAAAAGCATTCCTTTCTCACAGTTCTGGAGGCTGAAAATTTCAAGATCAAGCCTTCAGAAGATCCGGTTCCTGGTGAGGTTCCTCTTCCTGGCTTGTGGATGGCAGCCTTCTCATTGTGTCCTGACCTGGCAGTGAGAGAAAAGGAGCTCCGGTCTCTCTCTCCTAATAAGAACACTAATCCCATTACGAGGGCACTCCTTGCATGACCTCGTCTGAACTTCATTAGCTCCCAAAGATCTCCTCTCCAGTTGCCATCCTCTTGGAGGTTCAGGCTTCAACATATAAATTTGGGGGGATGCAAACATTCAGTCCACAATAATCAGTGTATACATAAAAGCACCCAGCACAGTGTGTGACAAGTCAGTGCTTCCTTCTTTTCCATCCTTCTGGAGTTTAGTACAGACCCTTGTACAACCAGTGGGCAGACTGGAAGAAGTTTTGCTTTACAACTGGGAGTGTTGCTTGGAGAGGCAAGTCCTATGGAAAAGAGTGTTGTCGTCATCCTCCTTATACTCAAGAGATACTTTTTCGTACCAAATAAGCACACGTCGTCTACAGTGTTACTCCTCATCCTTTCACTAAAACAGAACAATACTCCAGATGATTACCAAATGAGTTCCTAACAAGATTGCCTGGCTCATAGTTGGTGCTGAATAAATATCTGTGGAATATAGAGATGGTTGGATTTCTAGAGTCAGTTAATTGTATTTTGCTTGTTACCTACTAGGAAAAAAATATTTTATGTTGGATAGTTCTGTTCCAGTAAACATCTTTTTCAGAAATGAGGATTTAGAAGCAGCAAACTGAGAAGTGATTATTTTAGCCCTACATAAAAAGCGAGGATAAAAACTCCCAAACTAGACACTTAGCTCGCCCTGCATCATTAAAAGAAATATTACGAATTCTTTCACAGAAACATTTAATTCTTTGGACCAAATAAATGCAAACAAGTGGAAATGGATATAATTAGCAAATGTGTTCTCTTCATTTCCTGTTCATCTCTTTTCCGTATCTGTCTGCCTTTACAAAGGCCATGGCCTTTGATTTATGCATGGTTCATTCACACCTAGAGAGCCTTTGCATCTGACTTTTCTTTAATCTCTTAGCAATTATCACTTTTTTACAGGTTTATTTCATTGTGGTAAAATATACATAACATAAAATTTACCATTTTTAGTGTACAGTTCACTGGTATTCAAAACATGTATAACGTACAACCATCACCACCATCAATCTCCATAACTCTTTCATCTCATAAAACGAAAAACTCCATACTTATAAACAACAACTCTTCATTCCCTCCTCCCCCAACCCCTGGAAAAGCCATTCTATTTTTCTGTTTTTGAGATCTTTTCTTCTGCTTGTTCTAGTCCCCTAGAACAACTTCCCACTGCATTACTTCCCTAAATGATTCTTTCATTTTCCAGAATTTCATTTTTTTTTCCAAGGTGTCTATCTCTTTGGATAATTTTTCATGTGTTTGACTACCCTGAGTATCTCACATAGATAGACTCATACAGTGTTTAAAATGTTTGTGACTAACTTGTTTCACTTAGCATACTGTCCACAAAGTTTATTTATATGTCAGAAATTCCTTTCTCTTTAAGGTTGGATAATATTCCATTGCATGTATAAACCACATTTGTTTATCAATCCATCCATAGATGGACATTCTGCCTTGATGTCTATTGTTGACAGTGGACTGTTGCAGTCTCCTTCTATTATTGTATTGCTCTCTCTGTCTTTTTTTCAGTGTAACAGAATTTTTTTTATAAAGTTAGGGGAATCTGGCATTAGATATGTATATATTTATCACGGTTATGTCTTCTTTTTTGATTGATCTGTTTATCATTTTATAATAATCCTATTTGTCTTTTTTTTTTACCATTGTTAGCTTAAAGTCTGTTATATGTCATATGAGAATGGCTACTCCTGCTTGTTTTTGGTTTCCATTTGTGTGTGAAATATTTTTTCCCACAGCTGTGCCTTGAGTCTATAGGAGTCTTTGTGACTTAAGTGGGTTTTATGAAATCAGCAGATATCTGGGTTGTGTTTTTTAATTATACTGCCAGTCTATATCTTTTTAGTGGGGCATCAAGACCATTTATGTTCAGAGTTAATAATGATATGTAAGGTACTGCTCCCCTCATCATACTGGTTGTTATCTGATTCCTTTATTTATTTACTTATTTTCTCTATTGTGTTGGTATTCCATAAGAACTGAACTGTGTGATTTCCAGTAATTTTTCTGCTGGTGTTTTTTGACCTTTTGTTTCAGTATCCTCCTATGAGTATTTCTTATAGAGCCAGGCTAGTGGTATCAAATTCCCTCAGTGTTCGCTTGTCTGTGAAGGACTTAAGTTCTCCTTCATTAATGAAACTTGGTTTTGGGGGATACAGAATCCTTGGCTGACTGTTATTCTGTTGGAGGAGACTGAAGATGAGGCCCCAGTCCCTTCCCCAATAATCCCTATGTTCGTCGGATGAACTTATGTTTGTAAGTCATTGGATGCATTTATCTCACTGCTCTTATAATTATTTCCTTCACATTAACTTTGCATAACAGGATGACTACATGCTTTGGGGGTGTCCTTTTTGCACTGAATCTTCTAGGCGTCTTTGGGTTTCTTGTATCTGGATGTTGAGATCTCTGGCAAGACCAGGGGAGATTTCACCCCTCATTCCCTCAAATAGGTTTCCTAAACCTGTTACTTTCTCTTCTCCCTCTTTAACAGCTGTGATTCTTAGGCTTAGATGTTTGCGCAATCTCATATTCCTTGGAGACTTTGCTCCATTCTCTTGATTCTTTTTCTCTATTGTTATCTGATTGGGACAATTCAAAAGCCTCGTTTTCAATTTTTGAGATCTCCTCTTCTGCTTGTTCTATTCTACTAGAAAAACTTCCCACTGCATTTTTTACTTCCCTAAATGATTCTTTCGTTTCCAGAATTTCATTTTTTTTTTTCAAGGTGTTTTTCTCTTTGGAGAATTTTTTATTCCTGTCCTGAATCATTTTTTAAATTTCTCTATATTGGTTCTTAATTTTCTCCCAAAGCTGGTTAATCAATTTTATGATCAACCTTTTGAATTCTATGTCTGGAATTTCAAAAATTTCATTTTGGTTGGGGTTTGTGGCTGAAGAGTTGAGGTGGTCTTTTGCGGGTGCTAAAGAACTTTGTTTTTTTTTATATTGTCAGAATTATTTTTCTGTATCTTTCTCATTTGAGTAGACTATTTCTTCTCATTTGAGGTGTGCAGGGGTTCTCTTGGTTATATATAGCTTCAGTGTGGTGGGTTTCTCAGTTGCCAACTGTGGCAGTCCTAGCTGGGTACCTTCACTGGCTCATGGTATCCTGAGTGGCTGGAAAGATTTGGAAAATGGTGTTGGCTGGGGTTGGGATCAGGCCTTCCCCAAAGCTGAGATGTTACATTAGACGCGGTGGGTTATACTGTTGACCTTCAGCCAGGAGATGGCACTTGAGGGAGAAAGCAAGCTGTAATGATGGCTCTAGGGTTTCCCCTGGGTGATGGTTGCCCCAGGGAAATGCCCAACCACCCTAGGCTGAATGCAAGGCTCTTGGAATTTCCAAGTTCTCTCTCTATTTGGAACCTCTGGGGAGAGTTCAGATGCTGGAGCACCCCACAAGTGTGCACTCCTGACTACCTCAGTGGGGATTAGGAGGAAGTCTCAGGCCATTGGAGTAACACTGCAGTTCAGGGCAGGCACAGAAGAGTTCACATGGGCAGTGAGAGGTTGTTATGGCAACAAGTCCCTCCCTGCTTCCCACCTTGGCCTCAGACAGTTGCCTTGTGGTTGCTGAAGCAGTCAACCTAAGGGCTGGTGGACACATCCTATGTCATCTTGTGACAACTTCTCTACTCCTTGACATTTATCCCAGTGGACAGAAAGATGGTGCATAATCCACCTGTCAGAAGAGACCCTTCTGCATTCAAACTGGCATGTTCTCACTCATCCCAAATGCTGGACCACAATCGTGGTTTTTAAAATGCCAATCTACATGCTAGTGCTGCTGTGTAAAGAAGTTTTAACAAATCCAACAAGAAAGCAGAACAATAAAGACAAGCAGTGTTGAAATGATTTCCTTTCTTAAAGCTGTCTTATATTGTTATAGTATGAATCTCCTTTTGAAGGAGATATCAAAATTTACCAATTTCTTATAAGAAATGATAATAGAAGTGTGTTGCTTTTTGACAACAGAGAAAACAAAGCAGCCAAACAACAATCAATACAATGAATGCAACAGTCTCTCACATATCATCACTAACTTTGAATTTAAGTGGTCTCAATACCACACTTTAAAGATATAAATTGGCAGAATGGATTAAAAAACATGATCCAAAAATCTGCTTCCTTCAAGAGACTCACTTAACTCACAAAGATTCCTACAGACTCTATGTAAAGGAATGGAAAAACATATCCCACACAAGTGGAAACAAAAAACTGGCAGGAATAGCTATTCTTATATCAGATAAAAGAAACTTTAAATTGACCACAGTGAAAAAAACACACAAAGTCAATCCAATGAAAAGATAAAACATTTAAAAATACATATGCACCTAATACAATCAGATGGGTTTTATTCCAGAGATGCAAGGATAGCTAAACATACACAAGTCAATAAATGTGATCCACCAAGTGAACAGAACTAAAAATAAAAATCATATAATCATTTCAAAAGAAGCAGAAAAATAATTTGATAAAATCCAACATCACTTCATGCTTAAAACCCTCAGCAAAATAAATATAGAAGCAACATACATTAAAATAATAAAAGTTATATACAACAAACACAAGTTAATGTCATATAGAACAGAGAAAAGTTGTAAGCACTCCCCCTCAGAAACAGTAAGACAAGGCTGCCCACTTTCATCAATTCTCTTTAATATAGTACTGGAAGTCCTAGAGTGATCAGAAAAGAGAGAGAAATAAAGGGTATCCAAACCAGAAAAGAAGAAATCAAACTATCTCTGTTTGCTGATGATATGATCTTATACTTAGAAAATCCTAAAAACTCTTCCAACAGTCTGCTGGACTTAATAAATGAATTCAATGAAGCATCAGATTTAAAATTAACACACACAAATCAGTTAATACTGTTATACACTAATAACAATCAAGCTAAGAATCAAATCAAGAACTTAATCCCATTTATAATAGCTGCCCTCCACAAAGGAAAAAATCTTAGGAATATATTTAACCAAGAAGATGAAAGCTCTACATAAAGGGAATTACAAAACATTTATTAAAAAAAAACCTTAAAGGACACAAAAAATGGAAAAACATCCCATGCTCATAGACTGAAATAATCAACATTGCTAAAATGATCATACAACCCAAAGTAATCTGCAGAGTCAACACAATCCTTATTAAACTACCAGTGTCATTTTTCACAAGATTATCAAAAACAATCCTAAAATTCATATGAAACAAAAAAGCCCGAGTAGCCAAGGCAATCCTAAGCCAAAGCAGACACACACATACACAAACACAGCTGGAGATATCATGTCACCTGACTTCAAATTATACTTCAAGGTTATAGTAATCAAAATAGCATAGTACTAGTACAAGGGCAGACATATAGAGTAATAAAGCAGAATACAGAGTTCAGAAATAAACTCAAATCCCTATAAGTAATTTATCTTTGACAAAGCAGACAAAAGCATACATAGAGGAGAGGACACCCTATTCAACCAATGGTGCTTGAAAAATTGGATAGCCCCGTGTAGAAAAATGAAACTGGATCGCTCACCACAAACAAAAATTAACTCAAGATGAATTAGCAACCTAAGTGTCAAATCTGAAACCATAAAAATCTTCTTATAAGAAAACCCAGGAAAATCTCTTCTGTATATTGGCCTAGGAAAATAAATTCTGGCTAAGACCATAAAAGCAAATGCAACAAAAACAAAAATAAATGAGACTTAATTAAACTAAAAAGCTCTGTACAGCAAAAGAAATAGCAAACAAAGTTAATAGGTAACCTAGAAAATGGGAGAAAATATTTACAAGCTAAATATCTGACAAAGGACTAATATCCAGAATATACAAAGAACTCAAACAGACAAGAGAAAAATAAACAACCCTTTAAAAAGGAGGCAAATGACATGAACAGACATTTCTCAAAAAAAAAAATTTTCTAATATGTTAAATCCAAGAGTTTAGAAACCGTAGCCCATATCGAGACATAATTGCAGAGCAAGCAGAATTTGACCATGTCCAAAGATCACACCTTTCCCTGCCCAGAGATCATATACTTTGGGGCTACTGTGGATTTCCCTCTAGTTCCTCACTACATCCAAAAGGTGTCACTCCGAAGCCCTGCTCCTACCTCTTTAGCAACTCCCACTGGAAATCCAATTGAATTCTTCAAACAATATTTATTAATCAGTCACTAGGTGCCTTGTGCTGTAAAAAGAAGTAAAATATTTCTCTTGTTCCCAAGATGCCCATAATTTAATGGGGAACATAGGACCCTATAAACTAAACTGTGAGAAAATCTTGTAACTATATCTACGAAGCAGGAAGTTATGAGGATAGAAAGAAGGGAACCCTTGTACTGGGTGCTGGAAGGGTCCTCATGTCTTTATCTTAAAAAGTTATTTTAAATAAATTTTATTGTGTATGTTTAAGGTTTACAACATATAAGATTCCCTGGAGAGAAAATAAATCATGTTCCAACAAAATGTTACTAATACTTTTGGTTGTGTCACTAGAATAAGTATGCAGATATAAATAGATACACATGTTTATTTAATATGTACATCTCCATAGTGACTATTTGATAGAACATGATATACAGACTAAATAAGGAAAACCTGCTTGGAAAAAGATGGGTGGTTATTACTTTGCAAGCACATAATTTAGAGTGTTTAGGAAAATGTTGACCAGCTGCAATTTCTGTAGTTGGCAAAGTGGATGGCATTCAAGTGATTGTAGACTTGCTAGAACTGGAAAGTCACTGACCCAACCAGGTGTTATGCTTACAGAGAGAAACAGTATCAGAGGGACTTCCATAAGACTTGGCCAAGTTTTAAAGCATAGTTGTTTATATCCAGGAAATAATAACATAAAACAAAACTAAAAAAATACCAATCCACCATGCTGTTAACATCTGTGTGTACTTTTAGAAAGAGAAAGACACCTTGCTATCCACCTGGACTCAGTAATTTCAGCTTAGTTTTTAGTACCAATGAATCTTGAAGGGCAACACAATACAAAATCTCTAGCTCATGTGTACTGGGATGAATTAATTGACTAGTGCATCCTTTCAATAATCTTTTAATTGGACCCATGAAGGTCAGTAGGTTGCAAAAATCTGAGCCTATTCATTTCAATAAAATATTTTAATTCTATAAATGGCCAATGAACTTATGAGGAAAAATGCTTTACCCCACTAGTTATCAAAAAATGCAAGTTAATATAAAAAGAGCATAGAAAGGTCAGATTAGAAAGGTTGAATGAAAATGTGAGCGTCCACTGTGTATGAGGGTGTGGAAAAAGAATGTTCCCCTGTACTCTTGGTGAGATTGTGAATTGATCCACCCTTCCCAAAGGGCATTTTGGTCCATATACAAAAAGTCTCAAAAAAAAATGCACATCTCTTTTGATTTATCAGTTCCACTTGTTGGAATTTGTCCCAAGGAAATAAATGGATATGTGCTGCAGCTAGAAATAATTTTAAAACATAGCAGTAGAATATTGTATTTCAATAGTGTGGCTTCTTCACAAGATAGAATGCAATGCAGTCTTTTTTTTTTGTAATCAATATTTTTATGATGATATTGTGGGGTACAGTTAAGGGTTAGGTATACAAATACATTTCATTCAGGCACCCTGTTAATAAGAGATGTTTCCCTCCCCAGACAGATATTTACTACTGTTAATTCCACCCCCCGATAGTTTCCCACTACAGTCAGTCATTTTCTTATCATATTACATTGGATGTTCAAGGACCACTATATGAGTGAGAACATGTGATACTCGGATCTCTGATTCTGTGAGAGGTCACTCAGTATGATAGACTCTAGTTCCATCCAGGTTGCTGTGAAATTCATGATTTTGTTCTTTTTTATGGCTGCGTAGTATTCCATCATGTATATGTACCACATTTTTTAATCCACTCCTCTTTTGATGGACAGCCTGGTTGCTTCCAGGTTCTTGTTACTGTGAACAATGCTGCGATAAACATACGTGTGCAGTTATCTTTTTTATAGAGTGATGAGTTCTTCAGGATATATTCCCAGTAGGGGGATGGTGGGGTCATACGGGAGGTAGATATTTACAGCTTTTAGGAATTGCCACACTGCTTTCCACAGAGGTTGCACTAGTTTACACTCCCACCAACAGTGTAGAAGTGTTTCCTTTTTGCCACACCTTCTCCAGCAGCTGTTATTTTTTGAGTTATTGATAATGGCCATTCTGAGTGGAGTTAGGTGGTATCTCAGTGTGGTTTTGATTTGCATCTCCCTGATGGTTAGTGAGCTTGAGCATTTCTTCATGTGTTTGTTGGCTGCTTGGATGTCTTCTTTTGTGAAGTGTCTGTTCATATCTTTTGCCCATTTTATAATGGGGTTGTTTGTTTTTTTCGTTTCAGCACATTTGAGTTCCTTATAGATCCAGGATGTTAAGCCTTTGTCAGAACTAGTGTTGGCAAATATTTATTCCCAGTCTATAGGCTGTCTCCCTGCTCTCTTGATGGTTTCTTTGGCTTTGCCGAAGCTCGTCAGTTTAATAAGGTTCCACTTGTCTATCTTCTCTCTTATGACCTGAGGGTTTTGGGTTTTGTTCAGGAATTGGGTGCCAGTTCCAATTTCCATAAGGGTATGTCCTTCATTTTCTAAGTTTCTTATGGTTTGAGGTTTTACATTTAGGTCTCTGATCCATTTGGAGTTAATTTTTGTGTATGGGGATAGATAGGGGTCCTGTTTCAATCTTCTGCATGTGGTCAGCCAGTTTTCCCAGCACCATTTACTGAATAGGTTCTCCTCTCCCCAGTGGTAGGTGGTGGAGGCCTTGTCGAAGATGAGTTGGTTGAGAAATTGAGGTTTTGCTTTGGGAATCTCAATTCTATTCCATTGATCTATATGCCTGTTCCTATACCATTACCAAGCTGTTTTGATGATTGTAGCTTTATAGTAAAGTTTGAAGTTTGGTAATGTGATACTACCTGCTTTGTTTTTTTTGCTGAGGATTGTTCTGGCTATTCTTGGATGTTTGTGTTTCCATATGAATTCCTGTGTTGTTTTTTCTAGGTCTGAGAAGAATGTTGCTGGTAATTTGATGGGTATTGCATTGAATTTGTAGATTGCCTTAGGTAAGATGGACATCTTCACAATGTTGATTCTTCCAATCCATGAGCATGGGATATTTTTCCACCTGTTTGTGTCATCTTTGATTTCTTTGAGCCGTGTTTTGTAGTTTTCATTGTAAAGGTCTTTCACATCTCTGGTTAGGAAGATGCCAAGGTATTTCATTTTTTGTGTGGCTATTGTGAATGGAATTGTGCTTTTTATTTAGTTTCTGTTTGTTTGTTGGTGGTGTAAAGAAATGCGATTGTCTTTTGCACATTTATTTTGTATCCTGAGACTTTGCCAAAGGCCTTTATCAGTGTAAGGAGGTTTTTGACAAATTCTCTTGGGTCTTCAAGGTACACAATCATATCGTCTGCAAAGAGAGATAACTTGACTTCCTCTTTTCCTATTGGAATACCCCTGATTGCCTTCTCTTCTCTGATTGCTCAAGCCAGGACTTCCAATACTATATTGAACAGGAGGGGTGAGAGTGGGCATCCTTGTCTTGTTCCAGTTTTCAATGGAAATGGTTCCAATTTTTGTCCGTTTAGGAGTATGCTGGCTGTGGGTTTCTCATAGATGGCTTTTACTATTTTGAGGTATTTTCCCCGTATGCCTAGATGTTCGAGGGTTTTTATCAAGAAGGGGTGATGGATTTTATCAAAAGCTTTTTTCTGCATCTAATGATATAATCATGTGGTTTTTGTTTTGACATTTGTTGATGTATTTAATTACATTTATGGTTTTACGAATGTTGAACCAGCCTTGCATCCCAGGAATGAAGCCTACTTGGTCATGATGGATGATTTTTGAGATGTATTGTTGAATCCGGTTTGCTAGGATCTTGTTGAGAATTTTAGCATCTATGTTCATCAAAGATATTGGCCTGTAGCTCTCTTTCTTTGTTGGATCTTTACCTGGCTTGGGTATCAATGTGATGTTGGCTTTGTAAAATGATTGAGGAGAGTTCCATCTTTTTCAACCGCCTGGAATACCTTCAGTAGGATTGGTATCAGCTCCTCCTTAAATGTCTTATAGAATTCTGCTGGAAAGCCATCTGGTCCAGGCCTTTTTTTTTTTTTTTGTAGGTAGTTTTCTTATTACATAGTCAATTTCCTTGATTGTTATTGGTCTATTTAGGGTCTCAATTGCTTCTTGTTCCAACCTAGGTAGGTTGTGTGATGTCAGAAAGTCCTCCATTTCCTTAAGGTTTTCAAGTTTGTTTCCATACAAGTGTACATAGTAGTCGCTAATGATCTTTTGTATTTCTTCAGGGTCAGATGTGACTTCATCTTTTGTGTTTCTGATTGTGCTTATTTGGGTTTTTTCTCTTTTTTTCTTGGTCAGTCTAGCTAGGGGACCATTGATCTTGTTTATCCTTTCAAAGAACCAGCTTTTTGTTTCATTGATTTTTTGTATTATCTTTTTGTCTTCCATGTCCTGGATTTGGGCTTTTATTTTGGTGATCTGGATTCTTCTGCTGAAATTAGGGTTTTTGTGGTCTTGCTTTTCCAGCTTCCTTAGGTGACTTGTTAGGCTATTAATTTGTGATCCTTCCATTTTCTTCATGTGCGTTTGTAGGGATATAAATTCCTTCTTACTAAAGCTTTCATGACATCCCAGAGATTTTGGTAAGATGTTTCTTCATTTTCTTGTTTCCAGGTAGGTTGTGTGATGTCAGAAAGTCCTCCATTTCCTTAAGATTTTCAAGTTTGTTTCCATACAAGTGTACATAGTAGTCGCTAATGATCTTTTGTATTTCTTCAGGGTCAGATGTGACTTCATCTTTTGTGTTCTGATTGTGCTTATTTGGGTTTTTTCTCTTTTTTTCTTGGTCAGTCTAGCTAGGGGACCATTGATCTTGTTTATCCTTTCAAAGAACCAGCTTGATCTCTGTTTTGATTTCATTATTGGCCCAGGAGTTGTTTAGAATCATGCTGTTTAGTGTCCATGTCTTTGTGGGTTTTAGGGGGACCTTGTTGGTGTTAATGTTTATTTTTATTCCACTGTGGTCCAAAAAGGTGCATGGTAAAATTTCAGTCTTTTTAAATTTGTTTATGCTTGTTTTATGGCCAACTATGTGGTCGATCTTAGAATATGTTCCATGTGGTAATGAGTAGAATGTGTATTCTGTGGTCTTTGAATGGAGAGTTCTGTAGGTATCAATTAAATCCATTTGGTCAAGAGTCACATTGAGGTTCCAGATCTCATTGCTGATTTTTTGTCCTGATGATCTGTCTACGGTTGTGAGTGGGGTATTAAAGTCCCCTGTTATTACAGTGTTAGAGTCAATATCTTTCTTTAGTTTTCCTAGGAGTTGCTTTAAGAAAGTTGGCACACCTATGTTGGGTGCATATATGTTTAAGATAGATATTTCTTGTTGGTGAAGTGAACCTTTTATCATTATGTAGTGGCCCTCTGTATC
>NW_007050252.1:93190-100094 GCF_000164805.1 Carlito syrichta
TTTTTTTTTTTTTTTGTCTTTCTTTTGGTTTTGGGGTTGGTTCATGTGTATTTTATTATTTTTCCTGTACTCTTGTTCTTTTTTCCTTTTCTTCTGTGTTTAGTACTTTCTTAAGTGTTTCTTGTAGAGGTGGTTTGGTGGCAGCATAAGTTCTTAGGGATTGGATATCTGGGAAAGATTTTAATTCTCCCTCACTGATGAAGCTTAGCTTGGCTGGGTAGGTTATTCTTGGTTGAAATTGTTTATCTTTTAGGACTTTGAAGATAGGGTTCCAAGCTCTCCTAGGCTGCAGGGTTTCTGTAGATAAATCTGCTGCTATTCTATTTGGTTTTCCATGGTAGGTGATCTGGCCTTTTTCTTTTGCTGCCTTTAAGATTTTTTCTTTTATGCCTACTTTGTTTAGGTGAATGATTGTGTGTCTAGGAGTTGGTCTTCTCATTTGTTGTCTTGCAGGGGTTCTCTGAATCTCTTGTGTTTGAATTTTTGCATCACTGATGAGATAAGGGAAGTTTTCTTGAATGCTCTCATGGAAAGTTTGTTCCAGTGTGGTCTCTGTCTCTCTTTCTGCCTCAGGAAGGCCAATTACTCTTAGGTTTGATTTCTTGAAGTAATTGCTCATCTCTTGAAGATTTTGTTCTGTCTTTTTTAGTTTATTTTCTGTGTTTTTAAGAGTTTGGGTTAGTTCTATATTTTGGTCCTCAAGCTCTAAGATTCTTTCTTCTGCTTGGCTAATTCTGCTTTCCATGCTTATCAGTTTGTTATTTATTTCATTCACAGTATTCTTTATTCCTGTTATCTCAGATTTCAGCTCCTTCCTATTTTCTTCTTGTATCTCCTCAATTCTTTTTACTCTTTCCATTAATGTCTTGATATCCAAGTTTGTGGTTTGAGTCCCTTCATTCTGGGGGCTCTTCATTGTTTGCATACCAAAGTCAGTTTTCTCAGTGTCTGCCCTCCCATGGGTCTGGGAGAGACACATACTCTTCTTTTGGTTTTTCTTCATTTGTGTAGATTTTTCTCTCTCTCCCCCTTTCCCTCCCCTTCTTTAATTCTGTTTTTGAGGGAAGGTGAGTTTTCTTTTGTTTCACTTTTGCAATATCCTGTTCTTCCTTATGAGGGTCTTCTGGCTTTGTTTACTTTTGAGGTTGGAGCGTGGGCTACGGGCTGTACTTTTTGCAGTTTTGAGGTTTAATTGAGGGGAAAGCTGTGGTTCAGAATGTATATGCTGATTCTAGCATCCACCAACAGGTGTATGAGCACACTGGAACCTATTTTCCTCTGCCTTACAATCTGTCCATGCAGCAGTATGTAGGCTTGGTCCCTAGATTTAAAGGGGGTATAAAAGAGGAAAATAATGCAGGAAGGGGGGTCAATAGGAAGTTAGAAAGAGAGAAGAGTGAGAGGGAAAACAGACATACATACCAACTATCAGGTGAGAAAGAGACACAAGGCCGGAGAGAAGTGATAAAGGACATGTAAGGAAGATTCCCTAAAGAATACTGGTAGCTACACAGAGACTGACCAATACAATCATGAAACAGTGTAAGTCAGAAAGCAAACAACAAAAGTGTTCAAAACAAGCAATCAAAATGATAAAATCAAAAGTCAAAATAAGAGATCAGACTAAAGTCACTTCAGCTCTGATCTCCAGCCTCTCCCCTTTGTTTTTTGTTGCAGGCAGCTAGATTTACTCACAGGTTGGGTTTGTTTTTTTTTTTCAGCCTGCTGCCTGGGAGTTCTTCTTGTCTGATTCAGCATAGGGGTGGGGTTTTGTCTCCTGTTTAGCATGTTACCTTAGGAACTGAGGTGGGGATTGTTGATAGGTGGGTGGGGCAATGGAAATCTCTGCCTGGAGAATGGCTGAGGCAGTTTCACTTTTGCAGATTTGTTTCTCTCCGCTTGTCTGGGTCCCCAAGCTTGGGGTCACACACTGAGTGCCTCAGCCAGGGTGCTCCCAGAGCTCCAGAGCTCCAAAGCTCCACAGGGCAGGCGGTGAGCAGCAAGAGTGTCCCTGGGCCCCCCACAGGGTACTTCAGCCAGGAATGGGACTGGTGTTTCTGAGGGGCGGGCCCCCAGAGCCTCCCTGAATGACCAGCGGCTTGGTGCTGGGTGCTGGGCGAGAGATGATGTAGCCAGGGAGGGAGCTGAGACCCGAGACTCCCACACAAGTGGGAGTCGTGTATGGTGGAACAGCAGCAGTCGAGGGCCGCAATATCCATGGGATCTGCGTGGGACCGAAGGTCCCCGGGCCTCGGACCAATGCAGCTGGTGGTGGGCTGGGGGATGGGGGAAGAAAAGTAAGAATCTTTTTGGGAACTCATACTCGGAGAATCTCACAAGTCCACCTATGCCATCACCATCTTACTGGAACCTCGCAATGCAGTCTTTTAAAATGGAGATGCTAGCCTATATTTGATGATGTGAAAAGATGCCCATGATAAATGTATGCAAAAATAACAGGTCATATTGTGATAGCTATATCTGTGATTCAACTTGAACAAAAGATGTAAGTCAAAAGGGTAAAGAGTCAAGATGGAGTTGCTTCAGTTAAAAACAGTCATATTAAATTTTTTCCTTGTTCTTCATGCCAGTGAGTTATTCTTTGCTGGTTAGTTATTTAACCAGCTTCACACACACACCACTCTCTAATCATTAGCTAAGGACAAACTTGGCTCACTGGAGCTAGCATTAATACTTGTCTTGCACCTTTTGAGTATATTTTGTACTGATTGCTTTTTTATTCTAAGTATTTGTTTCCCAGCAATGCAAGACCAAGCTAATCTCACCTATTGTGGTCACCCTTCCCCCTCCCACTTATGTGACTGCCCACCGGCCCACCACCTGGGGTCTCAAACTAATTGCCTTGGCAAAGACAAAGGAAGCAAGACCAGTGTTATTGACACCCATGAATGCAGTTGTTGAAGACTTTTACTAGCTCTGCTTCCTTATAGAAACTTTATTTGTGTTTCTCTGATGATTAGTGAGGCTGAGCATGTTCTCATGTAACTGTTGGTTACTCATCTATCTTCTTTTGAGAAGTGTCTATTCATGTCTTTGGCCTACTTTTTAATGGGGCTGTCAGGTTTTGTTTTGTTTTGTTTTCCTTTTGCATGTTTGAGTTCCTTGTAGAGATCCTGATGTTAGGCCTTGGCCAGATATACAGTTGGCAAATATTTTTTCCCATTCTGTGGACTGTCTCCCCACTCTCTTGATGGTTTCTTTTGCTTTGCAGAAGCTTTTCAGTTTGATGAGGTCCCACTTGTCTATCTTACCTTTTATGGCATCCTCTTTTAGAGAGTTGATCAAGAATTGGATGCCTATTCTGATTTTTATAAGGGTGTCTCCTGCATTTTCTAAGATTCTTAAAGATTTGGGTTTTACATTTAGGTCTTTGATCCATTTGGAGTTGATTTTTGTGTGTGGTGATAGATAGGGGTCCTGTTTCATTCTTCTGCACTTGGTCAGCCAATTTTCCCAGCATCATTTACTGAATAGGTTCTTTCTTCCTACTGGTTGATGGTGAAGGCTTTGTCAAAGATGAGTTGGTTGAGAAATTGAGGTTTTGCTTCTAGAATCTCTATCCTGTTGCATTGGTCTGTATGCCTGTTCTTATACCAATACCAGGTTGTTTTGATTATTGTAGCCTTAAAGTTTAAAGTCTGGAAGTGTGATACCTCCCACTTTGTTTCTTTTGCTAGGGTTTATTTTGTTTACTCATGGTTGTTTATGTTTCCAAATGAATTTCTGTATTGTTGTTTCCAGGTCTGAGAAGAACTGTGTTGGTAATTTAATGGGTACATTGTTGAATTTATAGACTGCCTTTGGTAGGAAGAACATATTAAAATGTTGATTCTTTTAATCCATGAGCGTGGAATATTTTTCCATTTGTTTGTGTCATCTTTGACTTCTTTGAGCAGTGTATTGTAGTTTTCGTTGTACAGATCTTTCACTTCTCTGATTAAGAAACCACATTGAGATACCACCTAATTCTAGTAAGAATGGTCATCATTAATAAAACAGAAAACAACCAAGCCCACTCTTAAAAGCGTTGGCATGAAGGAACGCAATGCGTGTGATACCGCCTGCTGGTCACGGGCACGCTTTCTGGGCATCTGTGTGTTCCTCCAGTCTGGTCCTTGGTCCCTTCCTTGTGTTTATAGGATGGGACCCCTCTTTTGTGTGTTTTTCAAACCAGAACCTTGCCCTCGATTGGAGGTTGCTGGAGCTTGAGCCTGCTGTCGACCTCTCACCAGCTCCCCCTTTCAGGGCAAGTTTTTGCACCTCACGCCCTCAGTATCTGGCTTAGATCTTGCTCCCCGATCAGGCCTTCTGGGCTCATAATGTTCCTGCCTTCCTATCTCTGCTCTGAGATCCGACAGGGTCTTTATTCAGAGCACAGGCCCCTACTTTTACCTAATTTCTGCCACTCTTGGAAGGTAGTATCTATACACTTGTGTTCGACCAATTTCCTCCTTTTCCATGTTGATTTTTCTCTTTAAAGCTTTGCCAAAAGCAAACAACTTACCTCTTAAACAAGGGGGGGCGGGGTTATTACATGTAACCAAAAACATAAAATGTTTCAACAGGCACATACTACGCACCAGTCTAAGTGTCGTCCCAGCTGTGGCTGTGTCAGCCCCTCCCTGAAATACCTCCTTCCAACATGGCTACCCAGTAGCTCTGGGCCTAGATGTCTTCTTTTAGAATATAAGCACTAAAGGGCAGTCAGATGTCAACGGCCACTGCATTCCTCTGCTAAGATGACCTCCTGCAGTGCCAGTCAATTTTCTCAAGCAAGTCACGTTTCTGATTTCTGCTGTCATTTCTACTGGCTCTTGGCCTTTATTTATTGGTCAGCCTGAGCATGTGATCCAACTGTTCCTCAAAGTATTGAGAAGAAGAAAGAAGTAGTAAAGGCAGCTATTGGCTGTATTTTAGGCATCAATTCAAACCTGGGATTACTCGCAGGTATGGAGTTTCCAAACAAGGAGACCATTTGTGTCACTTGGGTAAAGAGGGAATTTCCTTTAAGAAAAAGATCTCTTACTGAGACACTTCCCTAATATCTCTGTATCTGAAAGTCAGATTCATTTTTTTCTGTTTTCAGTAGCCTACTCAGAACCCTGAAAGGTGATAGGTCAACATAGGCACGCAGAGTGGAGCGATTCATGTGCTTTTTCTAAACTAATGAGCCCAAGTTTCCATCCCCTTCAAAGAGATGCTCCTGAAAGTTAACTTGTGTGTTGTATTTTTAAAACATCTACCTCATTTTTCGTCATAAACCTTGAAATCTTGTATGATCATTCATACTACCTCTCATATGCCAGGTGACTTCTGAAAGGGGTTCCAGGAACCAAATTTATCTGATTTTAAAATATTTATATACATGTGATGCAGGTGTTGGAGAAAATACAGTTCTGCCAACACAAGACCCCTATGAAACAAGAGAGAGGAGTGAGAAACCACTTACACTAGGTAAGCATGATCAGATTTACACATTATATATAGCAGCATGGAAGTGACTATAAATTTTGGACAGAATTGCACACACATTTATACAATAAAGTAGAAGAAAGAATAATTAAAATGTCTCATCTCTATGGGAGGCACATGACTGTACCTTGTGGTTGTCCCCTATGTGCCTTATGAGAGATTCCCAAGTTAATTTTGGAGGTTTATGTTTACAGTTCCATGAGACAGAGGCCTGTGACCTTGCTTCGTAAAGTCTAAAGTTATGTGGTCTCTTAGTCTTCTTTTTTTTTAGTTGGAGTCTCACTCTGTCGCCCAGACTGGAGTGCAGTGGCACGCTTCCAGCCACCGCAGCCTCAACCTGCTGGGCTCCAGCGATCCTTCCGCCTCAGCCTTCCAAGCAGCTGGAACTACAGGAACATGCTACCTCACCCAGCTAATTTTTAAAAAATTTATTTATTGTAGAGATGAGGTCTTGCCAAGTTGCCCGGGTGGGTCTCGAACCCACAGTCTCAAGCAATTCACTCGCCTTGGCCTTCCAAAGTGCTGGGATTACAGGCTGAGCCACTGAGCCCCACGACCTCTTAGATTTCAAAACACCCTAAAGAGTGGAGAGAGGGGAGGCATCCCTATTCCTTCTCAAAGAACCAGAATGTTTAGTCATTTTACACTTTCTAATGTCTAAAAGTCAATTACCTAAGACATATTCCAGCTGTTGATTTGAGCAAGGGCTACATGTTGGGAAGAGCAATGTTACCTACGAGCGTGGCTATTTGGAGCAAAAACACCACTTTGCATAAAAGAGTCTGGGTATGTTTACTTAAAAAGTCAGTTCCAGCCCGGGTTTGCATGTGGGCGGAATTGCTAAAAGTGAAATCTCATTTAAAAAGTCATTCTGCTGAGTCACTCATTCAGCGAAAACCTGAGGGTGGTAATTGCACCAAGGGGGTGGAGACCGGGGGCAGATGGCTGGATTCGCTCACAGGAAGGAGACCCAAGTGAGGGCCAGGCTTGACGAGCTGCCTGGGTAAGGTGGCCTGAAAGTCTAGAGGAATCCCCACACTTCCCAACACTAAGAAAGTGCCACTCTTTTGTTTTAACGCTGTGACTCTGATGACTTAACAGCTGAGTGGAAGCTGTGAGATAAAGTGCCGAAGCTAAATTAAACCGAGGTAGGAGATTAGCCCACCAATAGCAACAGTTAACATTTTCTTCCAAGTGAAAATTGACCTTGGGCCGGGCTCGGTGGCTCAGCCTGTAATCCCAGCTCTTTGGGAGGCCGAGGTGAATGGATTGTCTGAGCCTGTGGGTTTGAGACCCGCCTGGGCAACTTGACAAGACCGTATCTCTACAATAAATCAAAAATTAGCCGAGCGTGGTAGCGCACGCCTGTCGTTCCAGCTACTTGGAAGGCTGAGGAGGAAGGATCGCCGGA
>NW_007050252.1:100114-127992 GCF_000164805.1 Carlito syrichta
CGGAGCCCAGCAGGTCGAGGCTGCAGTGACCGGGAGCGTGCCACTGCACTCCAGTCTAGGTGACAGAGTGAGACTCCAACTCAAAAAAAAAAAAAAGAAAATTGATCTTGGAGGCAACCTTGCGGTTGTCATGCTGGTTTGTTTTCTGTTCACTCTGTTCTACTCAGCTTTATGGACAGGCACTACCTGGGAGAATTTTCTGTGATGAAGGAGAGGTTCTATATCTGCTCTGTCTGATGTGTAGCCACTGACCACACGAGACTACTGAGTGCTCATAATATGGACAGTTTGATTGAGAAACTAAAAATTTTGTTATACGTAATTTAAATTAATATGCATTTTAATAGTCATACAGACCCCGAGGCTACCATATAGGACAGTACTTTGGAAATAAGTTGTTTTCTTTTTTTCTCTCCCCCAGCTATATTGCTTACACAGAACACAGAAAGGCTGTGTGCTGTAGACTTTTTTTCTTTTTTCTTGTTCCAAGTAATTTCCCAACGTCTGCAGTGTTAAAGGTAACAAAAATAAGGACCGAGGGAAAACCCCACATGCCCAGTGATACCAGGCTGATGTGTTAAGATTTGACAGTGCCCACCCTGATCAAGACTGTTAAGAGTAGACGTGCTTGCAATTGAACAGAGAAACCACCAAGGCACCTTTGTTCTGGCCACTTTTCTTTGTGTTCTCTATCTTTTTTCTGAGAAGACATTGGGTGCATGAGACACGGTTCTGCGTTCCTTATGCCACGGTGCTGGTGCAAGACTTCGGCTGTTGGGGAAGCAGACTTGCTATGGGAGGTGACTTTCGAGGAACTGCATATGGGCCCGGGCTGGGGGAGGACTTCTCTTTTCAGATGTGATTCCTCCCTTTGCTCCAAAAAATGCTGACTTTGTTTTCTATAATTCGCTTGTGAGATTTATCTTCTTCCTTCACTGGAGCCATGTGTTTGGCATATGCAGGTTGAATAAAGGTGCAAAATATAATTGCTCTCACTTCAGATTCTACTGGCTCTACTCATACTCATAAAGTAACTTAAAGGACACTCCCCTGGTGTTGCGAAATTATTTCTTCGTTTTATAAACACCTGTGTCTGAGACCTAGGGTAGGGAAGAGCTTTTTATGGGGTGGGGGCAGTCATCAGGGTTCCACGGCTGGTTCCTTCAGATGGGTTTAGTTGGTAAATTCTTGAGATGGTGTTGCATTTGCATTTGATTACATTGTCTTAATCATTAAATATGATGTATTTTATTTAGGAATAGAATGTTAGTAATATTTATCCAACCTCCTTGAGAGATAGGAGAAGATTTTACGTTTAATTTTTTTTCAGGTCACCCATCCTATGGTGAATGAAACTCAGCATGTTTAAGCTATTTGCTAGGGTTGTAACTGCCACGTGGTGTCATTTCCCTGATTAACATCAGTTTTAATTTTAAAAAAATCCCATTGCTAGGACTTCTGGCCCAGTGTTGGGGAATAAATTAATCAGCTATGACTTCAGCATCCCAGAGAGTCCACTCATCTCAGAGGTGACTTACTACGTTCAATGAAACTCCCAGACCAAAGGGAAACAGGCCCTCTCTGGGACTGTTTCTCATTAGGACTGGGTTGAGTTTCTCAGGAACGCTACCGCACTCTGCTACAGAGAGGCAGGAGCAGTGAGAGTTACGCTTAGGGAACTCATCCTTCTGAATGCTGCCTCTGATCTCAGCAGAGAGGCTTGCTACTTACTATTTCTGTTCCTGAGTTCTTTCTGTTAGAGATTTTATCCCCGAACTCTATTCCAGCTAAGTTCCTATTTCCTCTTTGCTTTTCTGTCTTGTTCTCGGTCGTGTCCCTTGGTTTAAGTCTCAGCCTAGACCTGGGCTCCAGATTAGTTCATTTTATGTCCTAACCCAATATAAGGGAACCTTATTCTGAAACCTTTCTCTGGCCTCCTGCCTGTCACTCTGTGGCCTCCCTGGCAACTCGTCTCTGCCACAGAAAGCAGATTCTGATTTTCTGTCTTTAATTTGGCCCCCACAAATATTTTCCTAAAACTTTTCTGGATAAAGAGGAAAGATCACTACCCTGTAATTCTGCCCCTGAATTTTCCCTGTCTTAACTGCTGTACTGGAAGAGAAAAGGCTATACTCAGGAACACTTTGGCATCAGCTCCTAGGACCCTGGGATCAGGGCATAATAAATTTGCATGGGATAAAAGGTAATGACGGTTCTTATCTGCATATGTTCTCATACATTTTCCTCCAAGCACTTTCATGTCCCTTGTTCTATTTAATCCCTTTAATCCGGAGTAAAGAAATTGCTAGGTCACAAATCAAGGTAGAAGCTGAAACAGAAATAATGCAAATATTTGCACTCACTGAGTTTAGAGGTTTAATACTAGGGTTTTTGGTAGCCTATTTCTGCAAACTTGTTACTTCTAGTGCTTTCCTTGTTTCAGTTAATATCATCATCACAACCCACCCTGCTACCCAATTTAGAAACTTCTGATTCACCATCTATTCTTCTCTGGCTCTACCTACTCACACCCATCAGTCATAAAGATCTTGATTTTATCCTCCAGATACTTTTCCAGTCCACCCTTTCTCTACTTCTTTAGGAGGTAATAGGGTATAATTGCAGTATTTCCCATATAGTACCTTGACCGTTACAGTTGTCGTCAACATGGTCTTCCCCTACCCTACCTACCAAGCAAGTTTAATGCAAGCATTTGTAACATTGCTGTCAGGGTTGCCAAGATTGTCTTCTAAAACAGATTTCAAAATTGCACTCCGCTCCTTGCAACCTTTATGACCAACAGGCTAATGTCTGAACTCTTTGGCAAGACTCTTTCCAACACTTACCATACTTTTCCATCACACAACCTAATCTCCATCACATACGATTTTTCATACCTTCCTGAGACTTTGTTCAAGCTCTTCTCGCAACCAAAAAGCCTGCCCTTTTTGTGCAAAGGACCCCTCCTTAGACTTCAAGATGCAACTCACACTTCCCTTCTGTGTCTCTGTCCTTACGCCCTCTCTCAGGCACTGATGACTTTCCCCTGAGTTCCAGCAGTCTGTTGTCTGTTCTGTGCCCTTTTCTCTCATCACCTGGTGCTGCTTATACTTATTGTGCTTGTCTAACTCACAGGCAATGGATGGAGTAAAGCTAGTTCTTACTCTTGTGATGCTTGTATTCCACTTGCCACTTTTCTTGCTATCGTGACAACCTTCGGAAGGGGTGGCACAGAGTCTAGCAAATAGCAAATATGCATTCAATGTTAATTTTCTTGTCCACCCAAGAAATTAAATGTAATTGTCATTTATTTAGTGATTAGTCATTGTACTTTATGTACCTTATTGAGATTTGGTATTGTTATCTCCATATTCTTTATAAGGATACTGAGTTTCTCTATTTGTTTTTCCTTCCAGGACGTTGCAAAATGATTCAATAGACAATCTAACAAATTGAGCTGCTATAAATTGTTTATTGATTCTATTAGGTGATTATGTTGCCTTTCTCAAGCATGATATATGCTACTCATTAGAAATTTTCCAAGCTTTTCCCTCAAATAATGACATTAGTAATTGGATGGGGGTGGGACAGAGATATGCTGGAGTCAGATTGCACTGACTTCTGAGAGCCAATTGTTAGGTTTTCATGGATTTTATTAGCCGTTATTTTTTCCATTATTAAAAATTAAATTATGTACACTTATAAAATAAATTGTATTTTTAAAGGTAGTAAGTACCCCAAACTCATCACTTCCTAATTATTTTACACTCATTTATTGTAATCAATACTTCTGAAGCTACACATTTATTGTATCTGTGTTATATAAATACTAGATAATGATGTGCTACTGAGCGTTTCTTCCCAACTCCATGTTTAGAGATGTCACATTGATAGCTGAAAATCGGTCATGATGAGAGGATTTACCCCAAAGGAATTTGCAAACACTACACATCAGCTTTCTGCCTCCACCTCTGCCCTAGTTGTTAAACATTTACTGGAATAATATTGGGATGGTAGCACAGTCAGAGATGGGATTCTGCCAATACACTAGCATGACCATAATTATTGTCACATTCTAGAAATACATCTACACTACTTGACAAAAAACAAAAATCACCCCCCCCCCAAAAAGCTATATTAAAAAAACCCTGCTTCTTCAAGACCTTCAAGGACCTATCAGCCACTCACGCCAGTTAATACCTTCGTTGGAACTTCTGGAACCATGAAATGATTGATGCCTGGCCCAAGAGGGGCCTCTCAGACCCTTCTCTTGAACCGGCCTTCCATTTCTTCACTATTTAAGACACAGTAAAGAGACAGAGGAGAGGTCATTTTTAACGGGGAGTGTCTCTCATTGGTTGTCAAATTATACTAAGTAGGTAACCACCTAGTCAACTGTCACATAGCACCAGTGTGAAAGCACCAGTATTTATTTTATTTTGATGGGAAAGCCTTTTAGTTTCATGGGACAGCAAAATTTGTGCATATTTGAATCTATTGAGGAACTCTTAGAAGAAAAAACAATTTCTAGGCCCCAATTAAAATAGAATCCGTTGGATGAGACCATCCTGACATTATTATTTTGTAAAAGCTTTCTGGATGATTCCAATAAACAGTCACTGATTTGACATAAAGGAAGAGGATAGAGATTAGTAGTCCATACGTCTCAGTTGGAGTTAGAGTTCTACCATTTACCAGCTGTGTAACTGGGCAAGCCAAACTCCCCGAGTCTCAGGTTCTATATTTTTGCAACGGGAGTAATGATAACTTACCATACTTTCGCCGAATGCTGTAGAAATTATGTGAAAGTGGGAGGGAGAGAAGTTTCTGACTGGTTAGGTGCTAAACAGTACAAATGACTTTGGCTGCTACCACATCCTTGCTCTGTCCAACAAATAAGCTTGCAGCCAAGTTGCATATGTTAGTGTTAGAGTGCTTTCTTAACACTGGCCAAAATCCCTTGCCTAGATTTGGGGAGGTGGCGAGTGCCAATCATTTGAAGCACACCTGGCGTAACTGTGGGATCTGCTTTGAATGAACAATGCCTTCCATCGATATTTTGAAAGTCAGCGATCATACTGGCCTCCGTAACATCACAGGACAGGGAGCTCCAAAGGTTAATTACAACAGGAAGCTCCTGGACCATTTCTAATGCCTTGCTGCTACATGTCATCCCGTGTCACCTCGTTCTCTTTCATGGAGTTGGAAAGCCAGCCACCCCCGTGACCTCTAGTTCTCTTCCCTTTATTTTAGAAGCAAATACACTTTAGTTTCCTGGATTAGACAATAAAGAATTTGTTAACATAATGTTCCAACCCCTTTGTTCACTGAAACATGCAGGATCCTGGCTAGATGCTTGTGTGTATGAGAGTAACAGATGCAAGGCGTCACGACTTAACTTCAAGCCCAGACTGTCCAAAGACTGGCTCCTGAGGTATTTTCTCAGGGACAGAAGCTTCAGGAGAAGAGAAGAAAGGCCTGATTCTGTAATTCAGGGATGTGGCACCTGATGTTTATGGACAAGCTGGTATGTGCAGGAGTGCCAGATGTCCTGACAGAAGAAAGTGAATGTCACAGATCTGGGAAGAACCGTGGCAGGACAGAGCCAACTAAAATTTTCTCCTTCTAATTAGTGCTGACTTTCTGATTGTTGAAAGCTTATAGAAAAGAAAATTATCAATACAGAAAGGGATAATGCATCCAAAATATCTATAATTATACCTCACATATCATCATTTAAAGTTTTGGAGTATATTTTTGGCTTTTTAAATTTTTCTGAAAAACTCTGTATATAACATGAATTTTATAATTTTGCCCAATAGTAAAATGTTATGAATGCTTTTATAATGTAAGAATAAACATGTTACTATTCCTGTCTTTCCACGTCCTCTTTCTACACACACAAACACATATACAAATACACACACACACGCACACACGCACACACAAACACAGCCTATGCTAGGCACTGTGCTACATGGCTAATTTTTAATGAGAGCAATTTTGTGTCAGTCTTATCACAGAATTCCTGGGATGTCGGAGATGGACAGAGTTCATCTAAAAGCTTTTCTGTGACAAGCAGTTTTCAAGTTTAGTCTACAATAATCTCACAAAGCATACATTGCAGTACCTGCGTTACCCTCTGCTTCTCATCTTGGAAAACTAAACAAGGTTAAAAATATCTTCAGTCCAAATAATGCTAGCTAGAAAGCAGATCTACTAGCAGCTCTGCCCTCCCTGCTCAATCCCAGTCAGCTGTGAAAGGGGCTAATGGACAGGTTCTGTGCGTGTGGCCAGAGCCTCCTTGTCCATCCATCGGCAGATGGTCATCGGCCGGTTGGCAGAAGGTCAACTGCCCTTGCAGGTACTTTGAGCAGCTACGATATAGGGCCCACATAAATAGCCAGGCCTGGGTAGGAACAGAAGTACCATACTGCAAGAGTCAAGTTTGCGTATCAGCTGGGCCAGCTTCTTCTGCCTTTCTGTGTGGGACCAAGGAGATGCTAGTCAGTTGGGCGAATTGTGACGTAACCTCAAGTCTGTTATCAACTCATTCACCTTCTGAGTGTGGAATTCCACCCCTCAGGGGGCAGCCTCGGGGGATACCTTCTCCTCCCATGGTAGATCCATACACATCGTGAAATGTCACCCACAACCAATGGGCATGTCTTAGGAGGGATGAGGCCTAGAGATTTCCCACTAGGCTTGATGCCCTGCCCATACACGGTTCTTACTAGCCCTTGATTTACAGAAGTCGTCTTAAATACCTCAGGAAATGCAGCAAACGAACAGGATGCGGTCTTTACCCCAAAGAAGCCTCCATTCTGGATGCATGAAACAGACAGATGTTAAACATATCAGAGTTGCTGAGAAAGAATATTACTGAAGATTAATTTGCACAGCGTGTACAAACATATATTAGAACAGAGGAGAATTAATGAATGCCAAAGGGGTCTGAAGGGCTTCCTTCCCAAGGTGAGGTTTAACCTCAGCCTTGATAAGTGGCTGAAGAAGGTCTGGATGGCCTGGAGTAGGAGAAAAAGAGCACAGTGTATTCCTCAAACAGAACTGAGCAATGAATGCACTATATTCATGAAACGAGGAAGAAACTGGACAAGCCCAGGGCAGAAGGGCATGTTGGCTGTTAGCGACACACTACCTGGGTGGAATTTACATTCTCAAGGAGGAGGGGAAGACACTCGGGGGAAAAAAGGAGCTGCTCAGTGAGCAGCCAAAGCTGGGTGTTTCCCATCACCCTCGGGTATCCTGATGCTAACAAACACCCTTTCAGAGTTAAACCTTTCTCTTCTGCAGGGCTTAACCTTATTCCTCCTCGTGTCTTCTTTCATTGCAGGGGCCAGTGACTCCAGGTCATTGGGGGAACTGGTGAAGCCTCATACAACTATCTGGCAGCGTTGGGGATCATTCCTTATGCAGGGTGATGAAGCCACTGACTTTTTATTTAATTTTCAGTAATGGTTTGAAGTTGCACAGAGTCACCTCATTTCCTCTCTGGGTGATCAACTGTGTATTTTATTATTTTATTTTATTTTATTTTAACTGGCGTCTCATTCCTTCACCCAGGCTGGAGTGCGGTGGCACACTGACAGTCACCCCAGTGTCGACCAGCTGGGCTCCGGTGATCCTCCATTTCAGCCTTCCAAGCAGCCAGAACTACAGGCACACACTTACCATGCCTGGCTAATTCTTTTCTCTTATTTTTGATTTATTATAAAGACAAGGTCTTGCCAAGTTTCCTGGGTTGGTCTCGGACCCTCGGGCTCAGGCAGTCCGCTCATCTCGGCCTCCCAAAGTGCTGGGATGACAGGCCGAGCCACTGAGCCTGGTCATCTGTGTGTATTTTAAAGATGGCTCATCACGGAGCTAAGCAGATGCCCCAGGGTCTTCACCTTGACCCTTCGTCCCACCAGTGCAGTGGCTGAGCCCAGACAGTGCCCCGCTTAAGAGCATAATAGTGATTTAGTCCTAATGCAGCACTGATCTTTTAAAACATGCTATAGTCCCTGAGGCTTTCCCACTCTCCCTCCACAAATCCTCTGCTTAGACCATTGAGAGATAAATAAATCCTAGTGATGTCTTTCTGATGAATCTTCTGGCCTTCTTGCCAGAAGTTTGAGCCTCTCTTAGTATTCAGATTATAGTACCCATTCTAAGTCTCCTGGGCTTGAAACGGTCTAGGTCTAGAGTAGACATAAAGAATATCTGGTTAATCCCTTTCATACTACGTATGAGGAAACTGAAGACCCAAAAGAGAACGCTCCTCTGTGGGTTTCATTCTGGAATGACTGGGTTGGTCAAGCTCCAGCTGCCTTTTCTGTTTCCCTGCCCTTAGCTCAAACTCTGCCTGGTGGCTCACCTCTGCCATTACCCTTTGTCATGTAAGTGTGCAAAATAAAAATCCTTAAATAAAAAAGTTAGATTACCAATAATTCCTCTGCAATGATAAACTGTGGTTAACATATTGATTTATACCTCTTTACATTTTTTCTTTGTGCATACGGCTACTGGGTGCATAACTTACGTAAGGATATACTGAGGCAAGGTAAGCCAGTGCCATGGGAATAAAGCAAAGATTTGCAAAAAAGGAAGAAACCAAGTTTGTTATCCACTTTTCACAGACAGAAAAGGGACAGTGCTCACAGGCAAGCGTGGCATATGCTTTAAGGAGAGGGAACTTTTAAAGCTTCTTTTTCCTTTGTCGGTTTGTATTTGTTTATTTACTTGTTTGTTTTTGTATTAGTTTATTTTTAGAATGTGGGGTATGATTCGGGATTAGGCATGCAAGTGGTGTATCTATACAGGTAAAGTGTGGGCCTCCCTTTGATCTCCACTTTGCCTGGTCTGAGATCAGGTCCCCTTATTGTGTTGTGTGCTTGGTCGTTCAAGGCATCGGTACCACCGGCATCACTGGGGAAGAAAAAAGAGAAGACCTCTCAAACACAGCAGCACATTGTAGCCCTACTTCAATAATTTCCAAGGCCAGATGGGATTGAACATTATTCGCGTCTAAGTATGAGCAAGGGAGATAAATTGATAACTAGTCGTATAAAAAATGAACAATTTACTTTTTGCAAGAAACCCACTCTTCATGCTCAGTTTTGCCCTACCTTATTATCAGTATCTTTACCAGTGAGTAAAGATGATAAGATTCAAGCCATAGGGTTATTGAAAGTCTAAGCTATCAGAAACTGAAAACAGGACAGTAAGGCCCCAGGAAAGATAATCTGGTGTCTAAAATAATTTGTATGCAATATTAATATTGAGAGGTTAATTGAGAGTCACTGGTATATATCCAGATCCAGTTATTCTTGTACCACTATGCATAACCCCTAATGAGAAATTCTACCAGGGATATTTCTAACATATAAGAGGCAGCTCACAAATGGATTATATCAAATAACTTCTTAATATGCTCAGGAGTATATAGCTTATCCCCTTATTTCTAGCACTCTATTCCCCCAGACTCTGCATTTCTGGGGTCTTGTGTTCCTGCCTTCAATTTGGATGCAAATACTTTCCTAAGGGATCACAGGGAGAGAGCTGGCTTCTTGGCGATCATATCCTGATGCAGAATGGAGAAAGTGATGCAATAGTAGGGGAAAGTAGGATTAGACTATTAGGCTTTTGTTTATCACATCACAGAGCAAAAGAGAAATTCATTCTCTAAATATTTGCTAAAGTTATCTGCAAAATGCATCTCTTAAAGACATATATCAAGAGTCAATGAAGAGCTCTCAAATCTCAATAAAAAGAAAGCATGTGTTTCTCCTACAGAGTAAACCAAGACAGAATTTCCTCAGCACCCAAAGAGGAACTGGACTGGCAGTATGCCCATGACTAATCAAAGAAGTGACAATAGCCATAGAGTGCAAAGAAAATAAACATCAGTCAACTTGGGTTGGAACTGCCAGACACTCACCTGGATCATGGCATAGACTATGGGTAGTCGCCACACACAGTGGGGAAGGTGAGTAAAAGTAATTCAGAAATTCTGTGCTCCTGACTCCAGTGCCTTGGGGGAAACTGCCTTACTCACAGTTGTGCTCAGCCAGAATCCTCTGGGAATGCTGCAAAAGAAAAAAAAAAAAGACCCCTGAGCAGTTCCAGTCGCTATGTCCCAGGATCTCAGCCTTTGCTGGCAGCTGTGTTCTAGCTGGTCTAAACGCGAATGGGCCCCAAGAGCAAACTCCATGGTGACCGACAGTTCCCGGAGGGCCAGGCTGCTGCAAGACCACCAGAGGCCAGCTGCACTTTGACATTCAGAAGGCAGACTGCCTGAGGCTAAGGCAGGGGAGCTGGATGTGACTCACTGTCATAGCACCCTATCACTCCAAAGGCACCTTACCCCAGCAGCCAAGACTCCAGACTCCCTCCCAATCCCCACTGGGGTAGCCAAGAATGCACACAAGTGGGAGCTTGAGGTTTTTCCCCAGCACTCCCCTCAAAGTCTCAAAACAGAGACCTTAGGTAATCCTCACAGCTCTGCCCACTGCCTAGGCTTGCTGGGCACTTCCTTGTAGCAGTATACACCAAACAAGAAAATTCATAGCCACCATCAGAACTGGCTTTCTCCTGCAAGAGCCACCTCCTAACTGGAGATCAACAGCACAGCACATTACATCTGATTATAATCCCTCAGCTTTGGGAAAGGAGTGATCCCAGACCCCAGCTAACCCAGGTCCAAGCCACCCTGGCCACTCAGGACACCTTGAGCCTGTGGAGGTACCCACCACAGGATTGCCACAGCTAGCAGTTGAGAAACTCACCACACCAAGGCTATATATAACCAAAGGAATCCTGTAATGCCTAAGTCAGCCCCTTGCAAACCTCAGATAAGAAGAAATAGTCTACGCAAATGAGAAACCAGAGGAACCAGAAAATAATAACCAGAAAAATAATTCTGACAATATGGAAAAACCAGTTTTTCAACACCCCGAAAAGGCCAAACTAACTCTTCAGCAGTGGGCCCTAATCAAAATGTAATCTTTGAAATTCTAGAGATATAATTTGAAAGGTTGATTACAAAATTGTTCAATGAGATTCAGGAGAAAGTTAAAAACAAACAAAAACAAATAAAAACAAAATTTAGGACATGATTGAAAAATTATCCAAAGATACACACACACACACACACATACACACACACACACACACACACACACACACACACTCAACTTCTGGAAATGAAAGAATCATTTAAAGAAAATATGAAAGTTCAAGAATCTGCTCCTGAACGATCCTTGGGTCAACAAAGAAACCAGATGAAAATTTTAAAATTCCTTGAAATGAATGACAGCAATGAAACAAGTTATCAAAACCTCAGGGAAATAGCCAAACTAGAAATTGACTCCAATTTAGGGAAGTACAAAATGCAGTGGAAAGTTTTAACAGTAGACTAGAACAAGCAAAAGAAAGAATTTTAGAACTTGAAAACAAGCTTTTTGAATTAAGCCAGTCAGATAACAATTAAAAAAAAGAATAAAGGAAATGGAACAGCATCTCCCAGAAGTGTGGGATTATATAAAACATCCAAACCTGAGAGTCATAGATGTTCCTGAGAAAGAAGAGAAAACAACAGGTTTGGAAAATCTGCTTGAGGTAATAATAGAGGAAAACTTCCCTGACCTTGCCAGAGATGTAAATACCCAGATACAAGAAGCCAAAAGAACTCCCAGAAGATTAATTGCCAAAAGATCATCCCCAAGACATATAATTATAAGGTTATGCAAAGTTCATGTGAAGGAAATAATTTTAAGAGTAGTGAGACAAAAGGATTTAAAAACTTACAAAGGTAAAACTATCAGACTAACAGCAGACTTCTCAGAAGAAATGTGAGCCAGAAGGTATTGGGAACCCCATCTTCAATCTCCTCAAATAGAATAACAGTCAGCCAAGGATCTTATACCCCACAAAACTGAGTTTCATAAATGAAGGAGAAATAAAGTCTTTCTCAGACAAGCAAATACTGAGGGAATTTGTCACCACTCGACCAGCTCTACAAGAAATACTCAAAGGAGTTTTAAATACTGAAACAAAAGATTGAAATATAGCAGTAGAAAAACCACTAAAAGTTATAAAGCTCATGATCTTATGGAAGAATAGCACAACAAAGAAGCAAATGAACAAACAAACAAATAAAGTAACCAGATAACAATTTGCATGATGAATGGGCTAGTTCCTTATACATCATTATTAACTCTGAATGTAAATGGTCTCAATGCCCCACTTAAAAGATTTCTATCGGTCACATGCATTAAAAAACACAATCCAGGTATCTGCTGTCTTCAAGAGGCTCACTTAGCACACAAATGCCCCTGTGGACTCAGGATAAAGACATGAGAAAATAAGAGTGATCATACTTATATAAGATAAAACAGACTTTAAATAAACAACCATAAAAAAGACAAAGATGGTTATTATATAATAATAAAGAGATCAATCCAACAAAAAGATATAATAATTCTAAATATATATGCACCTAACACCAGAGTCTCCATCTTTATAAAACAAACAAACAAACAAACTTCTACACCTAAAAAAAAAAGATAGAAATACAACAATAGTGGGAGACTTTAGCACTCCATTAACTGCAATAGTCAGGTCACTAAGGCAGAAAGTCAACAAAGAAAGAGTGGAGTTCAACCAGACCCTAGAGCAAATGGAATTAACAGACATCTACAGAATATTCCAGCCCAGAACTATAGAATATACAGCTTTTTCATCAGCACATGGAACATTCTCTAAGATAGACCATATGATAGACCACAGATCAATAAATTGAAAAAAAAAAAGAAATCATTTCAAGCAACTTCTCAGACCACAGTAGAATAAAACTAGAAATTAACTTCCAGAAGAACTTGAAAAATCAAACAAAAATATGAGGTCAACAATCTGCTTCTGAATGATCCTTGGGTCAACAAAAAAAATCAGATAGAAAATTTAAAACTCCTTGAAATAAGAGTATGCTGGGAAGGTGGTGGCCAAGCCAGTCAGACTATGCAAGTCCTGGTGTGAGTGAGGGCATAAAAATTGTGTGTACATGTTGGTGAGTAAGCGGGCATGTCTGTGGCTGAGTGAGGACTCGGAACAAACCAGCCAGTGCTATCCTGGTGAAACAGCTTGTGCCACAGCTACTTGGCTTGGACCCTAGTGATTCCCGGGAGGCAGAAGCTGAGAGCCATGTTTTTTTTAGAGCAACAAAACCCTTCCTGGGAAGAAGATGCTGGGAGAGATTGACTAAGTAGGGTCTCATGAGCAAGTGGCCAGACTCTCCTGGTGAAACAGCTGGTGCTGCAGCTGCTCTGCTTGGTCCCTAGTGCTTCCCAGGCCACAGAAGGGAAGCAACAATTTTTTTAAAAACTGACATAAGTCTTCCTGGGAAGAAGAGACAGGGAGAGACTACCAGCTCCAGACTGTGCGCCACCACTGCAGCAGGAGAGACTGCCGGCGCCAGGTTCTGCCCCACCACTGCAGTACCTGGCCGGACACTGGCAGCAAGGGCTACAGAGAGAGCCCAGAGGCAGAGCCCCACCGGAGAAGATGAAAGAGGCAGCCTGCCACCGTCTTGAAAACGGAGCTGGAAAGTGCTCTGACTTGCTCACCGTGGAGCTAGAGACCCAATCTCTGTAACCAGCAGATCAACTAGTCAGGAGTTGATCATGGGCCAGAGGGAATAACCTGAAAGCACAAGCTCTGTAGGGACCTGACAAGTTCTGAGTCTCAGATGCCCCACCCCCACCCTGATCCAGCCATGGGACAAAGGGCGTGACCAGAAAAGAATGAGGAAGAACTCCAAAGAGATCAAGGGTGAGTCTGGGGCTGACCCAGCCCCTCTCTTTCCAAGCAGTCCTCTGAACAGCAGACCCACACAAGTGGGGCACAACTGAGAGGGTGGAACCCAGTGGAGCTTGCACAGCAGCTGCGACAGGAGGACTCCGCTCCAGGATAAGCCTGGCTGGGGTGCCCCCCCACCAGTACCTGGGGAAGAGACAATCCTGCACCTCCCCCTGAGAGGGGATCCTGTTGGCCATAGGAGACTGGGAGGGAGGACTGCAGTCCCTCCCACCCGCACTGCCCCTCCTCCTTCCCTGGTCCAGACACTGGGTAGGAGTGAAAGAGGCAGAAGCTCTGCAGCAGACAGTGGAGAAGCAGATGAGAGGAACAATTACACAACATGCCACGAGAGGGCAGGTTTCTTTTTAAAAAATTTAAGTTTTTGCCAGTTTGTTCGTTTTTCTAAGTTTTTAATATTTTTCCTTTGTGCATAAATGTGTATGTGAGGGTTTGATCTGTATCCTCCCCCCCTTTTTTTCTTTTCTCTTTCTTCTTTTGTTTTTTGTTTTCTGCTTACACATGCATGTGAATGATTTAGTGTTCCTTTTTCAGTTTTTTTGGTGGTGGTGGTGGTGGTTTGCTTTTGCTCTTTTGTTCTTCTCTTCTTTTTAGTTTAATAGGTCTGTGAATATATGTGTGAGGGTACAATCTGAATTCCTTTTTTTTTTTTCTTTTTTCCTCTGGGGGTTTGTTTTTTTTTTTTGTCTTTTCCTTTTTCCAATCTTTCTCTTTTTTCTCTCAATTCATTTTGTGCTGGGATGTGTGTGTGTGAGTGTGTGTGTGTGTGTGTGTGTGTGTGTGTGTTTGGTTTTCCTGGTTTTCTGTTATCGTTGTCTTTTGTTTTGTTTTGCTTAGTTGTGATTCCAGTTTGTTTTCGGGTGTGTGTGTGTGAGTGTGTGTGTGTGTGTGTGTGTGTGTCTTCAATTGTTTTTGCTTTGGTTTCTGCTTTCATTTTTCTGTGTTGTTTCTTTTTTCTGTTTTTGTTCAATCTGATTACATTCTACGTTTATCTGTTCACATCATTGCTGTTACTGTATCATGGACTCAGGAGGAAAACACATATACCCATAGCATCATCATATAGAGTGGGTGTGGGCAGTGGATAGCAGGGAACCCATACCACAACCAATGAAATTGTGATTTGCAAGTAGTTTCTGAATCCTAGCTCCCCATCCTCTACTTTATCCAACTCTTATAACTACAAAAGACATCAAAGCTTCCCACCCACAGTCACACTTCAAAATAGAACAAATACAGAGCCCAGATGAGAAAAGAATAGAGGACTGAACAAACATCAGAAGGGGAAGCCTCTCCCACTGCCACTGAAAAGAAAGAAATCTGTCACAAATGACAAAACAAAAAAAACAGAAGACCACAGGTAATTTCAAGTGTAACAAAGAGAAAACTTCAGAAAAACCAGACCTCATACCCCAAACAATGGAAGTCACCAATGACTGGCCCCAGAATACAACAAAGATTAGGGAATGGATGGAAAGAGTGAGTAAGACTCAAGAAAGACAAGATGCAACACTGAAAGAATTTATAACAGAGATTTTGACCATAAAAAATTTCACCCAGGGATTAAATAACAAGATGACAAGCATGGAAAGCAGATTTAATCAAGTAGGAAAAAGAATCTCAGAACTTGAAGAACAGAACATGGAATTAGCCTGATGTGTAAAAAACATAGAAAGAAAACTCAAAAAGAAAGAACAAAGCCAACAAGAGATGTGTGATTATATCAAGAGGCTGAACTTAGGCCTGATTGATATCCCAGATAGGAAAGGGAAATAGAGAACACCTTGGAACAAGTATTCCTGCAGATTATCCAAGAAAACTTTCCCCATCTCACCAGAGATGTGACCAGTCAAACACATGTGATACAGAGAACCTCCACAAGACATTAAATGAGAAGAACAACCCCTAGACACATAGTAATTTGCCTACACAAAATAGGAACAAAAGAAAAAATCCTAAAGGCAGCAAGAGAGAAAGGTCAGACTACCTACTGGGGAAAACCAATCAGAATAGCAGCAGATCTATCGGCAAAAACACTGCAAGCATGAAGGGAATGGAGTCCAATACTCAAAGTCCTCAAAGACAAGCAATTTCAACCACGAATTTCCTACCAGGCCAAGCTCAGCTTCATCAGTGATAGAGAATTAAAATCCTTCCCAGACATTCAATCCCTAAGAGATTATGCAACTTCTAGACCAGCTCCACAGGAGACACTTAAAAAGGTATTAAGCACAGAAGAAAGAAAAAAAGAATGACCACACACTTCCCAAGAGAACAGCAGAGCACAGAATCAACAAGAATGCATTGCAACAAAAAACTTGAAAACACACACATACATCAATCATAGAGCTAAAATAAAACAAGCAAACAAAGAAAAATCATCATAAAAACATTATGACAGGAATAAACAATTACATTTCAATAATCAGTCTGAATGTGAATGGACTAAATGCACCACTTAAAAGACACAGAATGGCAAACTGGATAAAAAGCCATGACCCAATATTTGCTGCATCTCACCACAAAGGATGAATACAGACTCAAAGATAGAGGATAGAAAACGAGTATCCAGACAAATGAATCACAAAGAAGGCAGGAGTTGTGATAGTAATAACAGACAAAACAACCTTTAAGCTATCAAAAATTTAAAAATATACTAAAGGAAACTGCATAATGATAGAAGTTTAATCCATCAACAAGAAATATCATCCTAAACATATATGCACTGGAACACCAGCATTTATTAGGCAACTACTAGGCAAACTAAAAAAACAAAGTTGACTCTAACACTATTATAGCTGGAGACTTGAATACCCCACTAACAGCCCTAGATAGATCATCAAGGCAAAAAAAATCATCAAAGAGATCCAGAACCACTACTAGACACTTGACCAAAGGGACTTAATAGATATCTGCAGAATATTCCACCCAACAAGCACAGAATATACATTCTATTCACCACCACATGAAACATACTCCAAGATTGACCACATCCTTGGCCATAAATCAAGCAGAAAAAAATTCTGTAAGGTGGAAATTTTGCCATGCACATTTTCAGATCACAGTGGAAAAAATAAATATCAACATAAACAAAACTTCCCCAAAGCCCACAAAGGCATGGACACTAAACAGCATGATGCTGAACAACTCCTGGATCAACACTGAAATCAAACAGAAATTAAACGATTTCTGGAAACAAATGAAAATGAAGAAACATCTTACCAAAACTTTTGGGATGCCATGAAAACAGGTCTAAGGGGGGAATTTGTATCTCTAGGTACACACATCAAGAAAATGGAAAGATCACATGTTAACAGCCTAACAAATCACCTAAGGGAACTGGAAAGACAAGACCACCAAAACCTTAACTTAGCAGAAGAATCCAGTTCACCAAGGAAAGAGACCAAATATGAGACACAGAAGACAAAAATATCATAGAAAACATCAACAAAACAAAAAACTGGTTCTTTGAAAGAATTAACAAAATTGATGAACCCCCCTATCCAGAATGACCAAGAAAAAGAGAGACAAAGCCTAAATAAACACAATCAGAAATACAAAAGATAAAATCATAACTGACTCCAAAGAAATAAAAAACATTATCAGAGATTACTATGCACATCTGTATGGATACAAACTTGATAACCTAAATGAAATGGAGGACTTTGTGACATCACACAACCTCCCCAGGCTGAAACAAGAAGACATTGAGACACTAAATAGACCAATAACAACCCAGGAAATTGACTCTGTCATAAGAAAACTATCGACCAAAAAAAAAAAGCCGCAGACTGGATGACTTTCCAGCAGAATTCTACAAAACATACAAGTAGGAGCTGATACCAATTCTATTGAAAGAATTCCAGGCAATTGAGAAAGATGGATTTATCTCCAAATCATCTTACAAAGCTAACATCACACTGCTACCCAAACCAGGTAAAAATCCAACAGAAAAAGAGAATTACAGGACAATATCCCTAAAACATAGATGCAAAACTCCTCAACAAGATTCTAGAAAACCAGATCCAAAAATACTTCTCAAAAATCATCCACCATAACCAAGTAGATTTCATCCCTAGGATGCAGGGCTAGTTCAACATTCACAAGATCATAAATATAACTAAATACATTAACGGTTGTAAAAACAAGAGCCACATGATTACATCATGATATACAGAAAAAGTTTTTGATGAAATCCAGTATCCCTTTTTGATAAAAACCCTCAAACACTTAGGTATAGATGGAACATACCTCAAAATAGTAAGTGCCATCTATGATAAACCCACAGCTAGCATATTGTGAACCAGACAGAAACTGGAAACATTACTCCTGAAAACCAGGACAAGGCTACCCCACTCCCACCTCTCTTGTTTGCCATTGTGTTGGAAGTCTTAGCTAGAGCAATTAGACAAGAGAAGGAAATCAGGGATATCCAAATAGGAAAAGAGAAGCTAAGTTATCCCTCTTTGCTGATGATATGATCCTATACCTTGAAAATCCAAGAGAATCTGTCAAACACCTGGTTGCACTGAGGAAGGACTTTGGCAAAGTCTTAGAGTACAAAATAAATGTGCAAAAGATAGTTGCATTCTTATACGCCAACAACAAGCAGGCAGAGAATCAAATAAAATCACAATCCCATTCACAATAACCATACAAAAATTGAAATACCTCAGCATCTTCCTAACTAGAGAAGTGAAGGACCTTTATAGTGAGAACTAAAAAACACTGCTCAAAGAAATCCAAGAAGACACAAACAAATGGAAAATTATTCCATGCTTATGGATAGAAATAATCAACATTGATAAACATGTCCATCCTAACAAGGGTAATCTATAGATTCAACACAATACCCATTAAATTACCAACACAATTCTTCTCAGAAATTCATATGGAAATATAAATGACCATGAATAGACAAAACAAAACAATCCTTAGCAAAAGAAACAGGAGGTATCACACCTCCAGACTTCAAACTTTACTATAAGACTGCAATAATCAAAACAGTCTGGTACTGGTACAAGAACAGGCATATGAACCAATGGAACAAGATAGAGTTTCTGGAAGCAAAGCCACAATTTCTCTACCAACTTATCTTTGACAAAGCCTCCAACAACAACCACGGGGGAGAGGAGAACCTATTCAGTAAATGATGCCGGGAAAACTGGCTGAATACATGCAGAAGATTGAAACAGGACCCCTATCTATCACCATACACCTAAATTAAGTCTAAGTGGATCATAGACCTAAATGTAAAACCTCAAAGTATAAGAATCTTAGAAAATGCAGGATAAACCCTTATGGAAATTGGAACTGGCAGCCAATTCTTGATCAAAATCCCAAGTGTCCATGCCATAAGAGATAAGATAGAAAAGTGAGAACTCATCAAACAGACAAGCTTCTGCAATGCAAAAGAAACCATTGAGAGAGGGGAAACAGCCCATAATATGGGGAAAATATTTCCCTCTATATATCTGACAAAGGCCTAACATCTAGGATCTACAAGGAACTCAAGCTTGCCAAAAGGAAAAAAAAAACAACAACCTCATTAAAAAGTGAGCAAAAGACATGAATAGACACTTCTCAAAAGAAGATATACAGGCAGCTAACAGACACATGAGAAAGTGCTCAGCCTCACTCATCATCAGAAAAATGCAAATCAAAACTGCACTGAGATACTATCTAACTCCAGTAAGAATGGCCATCACTAATAAAACAAACAACAACAGATGCTAGCAATGATACAGAGAAAAAGAAATTCTTCCACACTGCTGGTGTGAATGCCAACTAGTGCAACCTCTTTGGAAGACAGTGTGGTGATTTCTGAAAGAACTAGAAATTGACCTCCCACATGACCCAGCAATCCCCCTATTGGGAATATGCCTGGAGGAGCTCAAATCATTCTACAAAAAGATAACTGCACTCACATGTTTTTTGTTGCTCTATTCACAATAGCAAAAAAATGGAACCAACCATGCTGTCCATCAAAGTTGGACTGGATAAAAAAATGTGGTACATATATACATTGGAATATTATGCAGTCATAAAGAAGGACAAACATGGATCTTGCTGCAACTTGTATGAATTTAGAGTCTATCATACTCAATGATCTTTCACAGAAAGAAACAACAGAGTACCATATGTTCTCACTCATAAAGAACCTTGAACAATTATCACAATACTATAAGCAAGGGATTGACAGCAGTGGGAAACTGCCAGGGGAGGAGGGAGGGATTGGTAGTTGAGGGAAATTGTCAGGGGAGGGTGGGGCACACCTCATCAACAAGGGTGCCTGCATAATGAACATTTGTATACCTAACCCTGAATTGTACCCCATATCTTTAAAATAAAAGTTTTAAAGTAAAAAAAAAATTCCTTGAAATGAATGACAACAATGAAACAAGTTAGCAAAACCTCTGGGACACAGCCAAAACTGTTCTCAGAGGAAAACTCATAGTGTTTAAGGCCTATATTAAGAAGACAAAAGACTGCATATTGACAACTCAAGGAACTAGAAAAACATAAACAAAACAAACCAAAGCAGAGCAGAAGAAAAGAAATAACAAAGATCAGAGCAGAACTAAATAAGCTTGAAATTTTTAAAAAATGAAGTATCAGTGAAACAAAAAGTTGATTACTCGAAAAGAAAAACAAAATTGATAGACCACTAGATAGGTTGATTAAGAAACCAAAACAGGAGATTCAAATGAGCTCAATCAGAAATGAAGATGAAGACATTACAACTGATATGATGACATACAAAAGATCATCTGAGATTGTTTTGAACACTTTGATGCAAACAAAGGAAATAATCTAGAGGTAATGGATAAATTCTTGGAGACATATAACCCCTCAACCTTGAAATAGGAAGAAATAGAAACCCTGGACAGACCTAGAAATAGTATTAAGATTAAAGAAATAGTTTAAAATCTCCCAGCAGAAAAAAAGAGCCAAATCCTATCAGACTTTTAATGAAGAACTGGTACCATTTTTACTGAAGGTATTCCATCAGATTGAAGAGGAGGGAACCAACTCTTTCTATGAAGTCATCTGGTATCAGGTATTAGCATGATGATACCAAAGTCAGAAAAAGACACAACAAGGAAAGAAAACTACAAACCAATATCCCTGATGAACATAAATGAGAACATCCTCAACAAAATATTAGCAAACTGAATTCTATAGCACATTAAAAAAATAATCTACCACAACAAAGTGTGTTTTATCCCAAGGATGCAGGGATGGTTCAATATATGCAAGCAGTAAATGTGATCCATCATTAGTACCATTAATGGTATTAAAAACAAAAATCATATAATCATTTCAATAGAGACAGAAAAAGCACTTAATAAAATCCATCATCATTTTATGATAAAAACTCTCAGCAAAATAGGCCTTGAGGGAACACTTCTCAAAATAATAAAAGCCATATATGACAAAACCATAGTCAATGGTCATCCTGAATGAAGAAATGTTGAACACATTCCATCTTTAAACTGGAACAGAGCAAGAATTCACACTTTCACCACTCCTGTTTCACATAGTACTGAATGTCCTAGCCAAAGCAATCAGTCAAGAGAAAGAAATAAAGAGTATCCAAATTGAAAAAAGAAGAAATCAAACTATCTCTGTACACCAACAATATGATCTTATATTTAGAGAATCCTAAAGACTCCCCCAAAAGATTCCTGGACTTAATAAATAAATTTGATAACATTTCAAAATAGAAATTAACAAACATAAATCAGTAGCACTGCTGTACACCTGCAGGGGCCCGCCTCGCGAGGGTCGTGGGATGTGTTGAAGGAGAGACGGATAGGCGAACGATGATCATATACCGGACACCTGCTTCTTGAACAGATGACAATTTAATGCCAGTTAATACAGAGCTTTTATACCATTTTTTTAAGGGGCAAGACAAAGAAAACTCTTTCACATACATATCTTTTAAAAGTTACCAGCTAGTAGTCTTAGTAGCAAACAAACCAAGATTCTCATAGGCATTTAGACAAGTCTTATTCATAAAGCCAACAATGACACTCTCAGTCCAACGTCCCAAATTACAAATGTTTCAAGAAAGTTTCTTTAAGTGTATATTTCTTTATGTGTCAGGAATATTCTCATCTTAGGCTCTTATGTTCTTCAGAGTCCTGTGATCGCCTCCCTTGTCCAGATGTCCTCGTTACTTTTCTCTTATCTTGCAGTGCTTGTTTCTAAAGAGAACTCAAAAGAAGCTTTTAGTAATGTTTCCCAGACCCCTCAAGGTTACTTTCTGTTTTAGCTGATCTGTCATAAAAGTGTCTGATTATTATATTCTGAGTTCAGTGAAAACCTACTCTATAAATGTTAACTTAGAGTTTTAACTATAGTATTAAGTAAAAACCTTAACATAATCTTTGTCCTAAGTTAGTGAAAACAGTGTTATAAATCACCTACATAACTCCTAGATAAGTGTTAGAACTATAATGAATTCATAATGAACTACTATAAACTTGTGCTTCTAAAAATCCTTATGTCTAAACACTAAACTGCATAATTCTAAATCAAATAAGGAGTGGATATACTTATATCATTTATTACTTAAGCAATATCTAGTAACTTATAACCAAGTGAAAGAAAGCATTCTTGATGTGCTTCAGAGTGTAACCCTTGCATATGTTAGAAAAGGCCAAGTGGCATAGTGGGAAAATGGAAAAATAAACCATGATATTTCCAGGTTAGCTGTGATTCTTCGCATAAACATGCCATCTTCTTCTTCCACAACTGTGCAGAATTTCTTCAGCTGTATCAACAGCAAAGACGGAAGACAGAAGGGCCTCAGCTGCCGAGACTCACTTTGCGGCTGGGGGTCCTCAGCGCACCTGGACTTTGTCATCAGTCGGGCCTCCAAGGCTGGCTCCCAACATACACCAACAGTGAACAAGCTGAGAATCAAATCAATAAGTCAATCATATTTACAATAGCAGCCAAAAAAGCTAAAATATCTAGGAATACATTTAACCAAGGAGGTGAAAGAGCTCTACAAGAAGAACTACCAAACTGATGAAGGAAATTATAGTGGATACAAACAAATGGAGAAAAATCCCATGCTCATGGATTGGAAGAATCAACATTATCAAAATGACCATATTACCCAAAGTAATCTATGGATTCAATGCAATCCCTATCAAGTTACTAATGTCATTTTTCACATAATTAGAAAAAACAATCCTAAAAGTCATACAGAACCAAAAGAGAGCCAGAATACCCAAGGCAGTCCTAAACAAAAATAATAAAACTGGAGGTATCACATTGTCTGACTTCAAGTTATACAGCAAAGTAGTAGTAGCCAAAAAAGCATGGTACTGATACAGGAGCAAACACATGTGCCAATATAACTAAATGGAGAATGCAGAAATAAATACAAGTACCTACAGCCAACTGATCATTCACAAAGAAGACCTAAACATACACTGGGAAAAGGACACCCAAACGGTGTTGGGAAAATCAGATAGTTGCATGCTGAAAAATGAAACTGGATCCCTAACTCTCCCCATATATAGGAATTAACTCAAGATGAATTAAAAACTTAAATGTCAAACCTGAAGCCATAAAAATCCTAAAAGACAGGAAAAACTCCTAGAATATAGAAAAACTCTTCTGAACATTGGTGTAGGCACTGAATTTATGGCAAAAAAAACACCAAAAATAAATGCAATAAATAAGTGATAATTAAACTAAAAATCTTCTGCAGAGCAAAGAAATAATCAACAAAGCAAACAGACAGCCTGCAGAACTGGAGAAGATATTCACAAATTATACATGTGGCAAAGGTTCTATATTCAGAATCTATAAAGTACTCAAACAAATCAGCAAGAATAAAGCAAATAACCCTGTTTAAAAATGGGCAGACAACATGAACAGACATCTCTCAAAGGAAGATATACAAATGGCCAAAAAACATATGAAAAATGTCCAACATCACTAATCAGCAAGGTAATAAAAATTAAACCAAAATGAGATATCACCTTACACCAGTCAGAATGGCCACAAATTAAAAAACAAAAAATAATAGATGCTGGCATTGATGAGGTGAAAAGGGAACACTGTTAGTAGGGGTCAAATTAGCACAACCACTTTGGAAAGTGGTGGGGAGATTACACAAAGAACTAAAAGTAGATCTACCATTTGATCCAGCAATCTCACCACTAGATATCTACCCAAAGAAACAGAAGTTGTTATACAAAAAGACACCTGCACCCACATATTCATTGCCACACAATTCACAATTACAAGGATGTGGAATCAACATAAATGCACATCAATCAATCTATGGTTTATGAAAATATGGTACGTGTACACTATGAAATACTATGCAGTGATCAAAAAGAATGAAATAATGTCTTTTGCAGTAACTTGGATGGAATTGGAGAACATCCTCCTACATGAACTAAGGTAGTGACAGAAAACCAAACACCACATGCTCTCCCTTATAAGTGGGTGCCAAACCAAAGACTCACAAAGGCAAACATAATGGCATAATAGACACTGGAGGCTCAGAAGGGAAAGGATGATAGTTTTTGCATTGCTCAGCATCCAGGAGAGTCCTAAAAGTGAGATCAAATGGTAGTGGTGGAGGGTAGAGACAAAGCACAGACCAAAAACTATTTGTACCCACTAAGCAGTAAAAGCAACCCCACCTTCCCTGAAAAACAAAATTAAAGAAGGGGAGGGAAAGGGGGAGAGAGAGAAAAATCTACACAAATGAAGAAAAACCAAAAGAAGAATATGGGTCTCTCCCAGATCCCTGGGAGGGCAGACACTGAGAAAACTGACATTGGCATGAAAAAATGAAGAGTCCCAGAATGACTGGTCTCAAACTACAAACCCAGATATCAAGATATTAATGGAGAGATTAAAAAGAATTGAGAAGAGACAAGAGGAAACTAGGAAGGAGTTGATAACTGAGATAACAGTGGTAAAGAATACTGTGAATGAAATAAATAACACACTGATAAGCATGGAAAGCAGAATTAGCCAAGCAGAAGAAAGAATCTCAGAGCTTGAGTACCAAAATATGGAACTAACCCAAGCTGTCAAAAATATAGAAAAGATTTAAAAGACAGAACAAAACCTTCAAGAGATGAGTGATTACTTCAAGAGACTGAACCTAAGAGTAATTGGGCTTCCTCAAGTAGAAAAAGAGACAGAGCCCACCCTGGAACAAACATTCCATGAAATTTTTCAAGAAAACTTCCCTCATATCATCAGTGATATGAAAATTCAAACACAAGAGATTCAGAGAACCCCTGCAAGACAACAAATGAGAAGACTAACTCCCAGACACATAATAATTTGCCTAAATAAGGTAGGTATAAAAGAAAAAAATCCTAAAGGCAGCAAGAGAAAAAGGTCAGACTACCTACCAGGAAAGACCAATTAGAATGGCAACAGACTTATATACAGATACCCTTCAGGCTAGGAGAGCTCGGAGCCCTGTCTTCAAAGTTCTAAAAGATAAACAATTTCAACCAAGAATAACCTACCCAGCCAAGCTAAACTTCATCAGTGAGGGAGAATTAAAATCTTTCAGATAGCCAATCCCTAAGAACTTACGCTGCCACCAGACCACCTCTACAAGAAGCACTTAAGTATTAAACATAGAAGAAAAGGAGAAAAGAACAACATTATTCACAAGAGTACAGAAAAAAGATTAAAAACACACATGAATCAACCCCCAAACCAAAAGAAAGACAACAAACAAACAGGAATAACAACAACTCAATAAGAACCTTATGATAGGGATCAACTCTCACATTTCAATAATTAGTCAGAATGTGAATGGACTAAATGCACCACTGAAAAGACATAGAATGGCAAAATGAATAAAATATCATGAGGCAACAATAAATTGCCTCCAAGAGACTCATCTCACTAGAAAGGACACTCACAGACTCAAAGTAAGAGGATGGGAAACAAAATTTCAGGTGAACAGAGTACAAAAGAAAGAAGGAGTTGCAATCTTAATCTCAGACAAAATACCCTTTAAGCTATCAAAAATTTAAAAAGATACAGAAGACCACTACATAATGATAAAAGGTACAATCCATCAACAAGAAATATCCATTCTAAACATATATGCACCCAACATAGGAGAGTCCACTTTCAAAAAGCAGCTTCTAGGTAAACTCATAAAGATATTAACTCTAACACCATCATAACTGGGGACTTTAACATCCCACTCACAACCCTAGACTGATCATCAGGACAAAAAATGAGCAATGAGATCCGGAACCTCAATGCAACTCTTGAACAAAAGGACTTAATTGATACCTACAGGACACTCCACCCAACGACCACAGTATATACATTCTACTCATCACTGCATGGAATGTACTCTAAGATCAACCACATACTTGGTCATAAAACAAGCATAAGCAAATTTCAAAAGATCGAAACCTTGCCATGCACCTTCTCGGACCACAGTGGAATAAAAATAAACATCAACACCAACAAGGTTCCCCCCAAACCCACAAAGACACGGACACTAAGCAGCATGATGCTAAACAACTCCTGGGTCAACATGAAATCAAAACAGAGATTAAAAGATACCTGGAAACAAATGAAAATGAAGAAACATCTTACCAAAATCTCTAGGATGCCATGAAAGTTGTAGTAAGAGGGGAATTCAAATCTCTACAGACGCGCGTGAAGAAAATGGAAGGATCACAAATTAACAACCTAACAAGTCTCCTAAGGAAGCTGGAAAAGCAAGACCACCAAATCCAGGACATAGAAAATAAAAAGATAATACAAAAAATCAATGAAACAAGACGCTGTTTCTTTGAAAGGATAAACAAGATTGATGGTCCCCTAGCTAGACTGACCTAGAAAAAGAGAGAAAAAAGCCAAATAAACACAATCAGAAACACAAAAGATGAAGCCACATCTGATCCTGAAGAAATACAAAAGATCATTAAAGACTACTATGCACACTTGTATGGAAACAAACTTGAAAACCTTAAGGAAATGGAAGACTTTCTGACATCATACAACCTGTCTAGGTTGAAACAAGAAGAAATTGAGACCCTAAATCGACCAATAACAATCAAGGAAATTGACTATGTAATAAGAAAACTACCTACAAAAAAAAAAGCCCTGGACCAGATGGCTTTCCAGCAGAATTCTATAAGACATTTAAGGAGGAACTGATACCAATCCTACTGAAAGTATTCCAGGCGATTGAGAAAGATGGAACTCTCCCCAAATCATTTTATGAAGCTAACATCACACTGATACCTAAGCCAGGTAAAAACCTAAAAAAGAAAGAGAACTACAGGCCAATATCTTTGATGAACATAGATGCTAAAATTCTCAAGATCCTAGCAAATCGGATTCAACAATACATCTCAAAAAGCATCCATCATGACCAAGTAGGCTTCATCCCTGGGATGCAAGGCTGGTTCAACATTCATAAAGCCATAAATATAATTAAATACATCAACAGACATCAGAACAAAAACCACAAGATTATATCATTAGATGCAGAAAAATCTTTTGATAAAATCCAGCACCCCTTCTTGATAAAAACCCTCAAACATCTAGGCACATATGGAACATACCTCAAAATAATAAAAGTCATCTACGAGAAACCCACAGCCAGCATACTCCTAAATGGACAAAAATTGGAACCATTTTCCCCGAAAACTGGAACAAGACGAGGATACCACTCTCACCCCTCCTGTTCAATATAGTATTGGAAGTCCTGGCTAGAGCAATCAGAAAAGAGAAAGCGATCAGGGGTATCCAAATGGGAAAAGAGGAAGTCAAGTTATCTCTCTTTGCAGACGACATGATTGTGTACTTTGAAAACCCAAGAGAATCTGTCAAAAGCCTCCTTGTACTGATAAAGGACTTTGGCAAAGTCTCAGGGTATAAAATAAATGTGCAAAAGACAATCGCATTTCTTTATACCAATAATAAACAAACAGAAACCCAAATAAAAAGCACAATCCCATTCACAATAG
>NW_007050252.1:128074-140290 GCF_000164805.1 Carlito syrichta
CCATCTTACCTAAGGCAATCTACAGATTTAATGCAATACCCATCAAATTGCCAGCAACATTCTTCTCAGATCTAGAAAAAACAATACAGGAATTCATATGGAAACACAAATGACCAAGAATAGCCAGAACAATCCTCAGAAGAAAAAAAAAAAGCAGGAGGTATCACACTACCAGACTTTAAACTTTACTAAAAAGCTACAGTAATCAAAACAACCTGGTATTAGTACAAGAACAGACATATAGAACAATGGAATCAAATTGAGATTCCAGAAGCAAAACCTCAATTTATCTACCAACTCATCTTCGACAAAGCCTCTACCAACCACCACTGGGGAGAGGAGAACCTATTCAGTAAATGGTGCTGGGGAAAACTGGCTGACCACATGAGAAGATTCACACAGGACTCCTATCTATCCTCAAACACAAAAATTAACTCTAAATGGATCAGAGACCTACATGCAAAACCTTAAAACATAAGAACTTTAGAAAATGCAGGACACACCCCTATGGAAGTGGGAACTGGCATCCAATTCCTGAGCAAAACCCGAAACCCACAGGCCATAAGAGATAGACAAGTGGGACCTCATTCAACTGGCAAGCTTCTGCAAATCCAAAGAAACCATCAAGAGAGCAGGGAGACAGCCTACAGACTGGGAAAAAGTATTTGCCAACTCCAGGTCTGACAAAGGCTTAACATCTTGGATCTCCAAGGAACTCAAACGTGTTGAAAAGAAAAAAACAAACAACCCCAGTACAAAGTGGACAAAAGATATGAACAGACGCTTCTCAAAAGAAGACATACGAGCGGCCAACAGACACATGAAGAAATGTTCATCCTCACTAATCGTCAAGGAGATGTAAATTAAAACCACACTGAGATACCACCTAACTCCAGTCAGAATGGCTATCATCAGTAACTGAAAAAATAACAGATGCTGGAGAGGATGTGGCAAAAAGGGAACACTTCTATGCTGTTGGTGGGAGTGTAAACTTTTTTTTCTTTTTTGGCCCCTTTACTTGACCTCTCAGCCACAATTTTAAACAAAGTTGATCACAGTACTTTTCCCTTCTGATTTCAGTGATGCCACTTCCTCCTGGCTTTCTTTGTTTTTGTTTTGTTTTGTTTTGTTTTGTTGGATCTTGCTGGCTGCCCTTTCTCCGTCTCCATTGCCCGGTCATCCCTATTTTCACTTTCTAGGCTGTCTTCTCCGGCCTCATGGCCCTAAGTTCCCTGTCACGGACATCTCCCAAATGCTGCCTCCGGCTCCAGTGTTTCCCGGGATTCCAGGTTTGTATAGCGAACGCCCTGCCCAACATTGCCACTGCCACTAGTGCAGCCTCTGTGGAAATCAGTGTGGCGATTCCTAAAAGCTCTAAAAATCGACCTTCCATGTGACCCCGCAATCCCCCTACTGGGAATATACCCTGAAGAACTCAAATCTACGAAAAAGATACCTGCCCATGTATGTTTATCGCAGCATTGTTCACAGTAGCAAGATCATGGAACCAACCATGCTGTCCATCAAAAGAGGACTGGATTTTTAAAAAATGTGGTACATATACACGATGGAATACCACGCAGCCATAAAAAGGAACAAAGTCATGAATTTCACAGCAACCTGGATGGAACTGGAGTTTATAATACTAAGTGATCTCTCACAGAAACAAAGATCTGAGCATCACATGTTCTCACTCCAGTGGACCTGGGACAACTACCGTGATACTGTAAGAAAAGGATTGACAGTGGCAGGAAACTATGGGGGGGGACAGGGAAGGGAGGTGGGATTAACAGTAGTCAATATCTGTCTGGGGACGGGGGGCACACCTCATCAACAAGGGTACCTGCACAAGGCATATTTGTATACCTAACCCTTAACTGTACCCCACAACTTTAAAATAAAAAATATGTATTATAAAAAAAGGAACCTAATCCTTAACTGTACCCCACAAAACTATAATAAAAATACTGATTAATTAAAAAAAAATAAATAAAATAAAAAAAAATAAAAAAAGGAAACCCGAGACAATAAATACATCAGTTTAAGCTGCAAAAATAAATAAAATAAATTTTAAAATGAATTATTTTTACTTAAAAATTTTTAAAATAAATAAAACATAAAACAAAATTTGTCCTAAATGTTTAACATAGTGTTTAATGATAGTATTTTTATTTCAATTTATAGTGTCTTACTTTGGCTGGCAGCAAAGGGTCTTTTATAGTTCGTTTTATAGGTACTTAATTTGATTCTGCTTTTATGACTTACCTGGCCCTGAGCAGTGCAATACCTAACATCTGAGTCTATTTGAGTTGAGTCTCTTGGCAAATTTCTTCAATTGCAGTTTTTAAAGTGCAATTTATCTTTTTTGGTCTGTCCAGAGAATTGAGTGTGTAAAATACTTTTGAGGACTTCTCAGTTCAAAGGTGAATGCTTTTATTCAGGCCGAACAATGTGCCAAAAAGACTAGCAGGTATTTGAATCTTCCAGGACTGGGGGCATACAGGTAAAATCACTCGCCAGTTCTGCAGAGGAAACTTTTTGCATTCCTGTTATCCTGAAAAACCTAGTCTGGTTTCTGGGGGGCATTTTGGGGAACAAAGGTAACAAGGTTTAATCCGTTGTTTTAAACATATGATAAGCAGACAGAAAAAAGCCAGCATTTTTAAAGACATCTTTCTGAGCCAGTATTTCTTTAATAAATAATTGAAGACTTAGGACAGTCCGCTTGTTCACACATGATCTGGAGGGCAGTCTTCAACATTCAGGAGGACAGGAACCATTCACTATAGATCCTTTGGTATCTCAGTTTATCTTTTTTTAATCTGTTATGTGACGTTATATCAGAGTCAGGTTGGACAACAAACTTTAAGTACATGGGGTGATAAACCCAATTTGGTGAGTTTTTATTAGGTGTGACTCCCAAGTCTTTCAGTTTAGGAATTCGGATAATAGAGGGGGGAAAGGGGTTACAGTTTAGTCTTTAGTTTTCTTATTATCCAAAAATCATTCCTGAGAATGCAACAGGAGGTACCACATCGCGAGGAAGGCTCACGTCTAGGGTTTTCTATTGTATTTACCTGGTAAGTTTTCATAGAGCTAGAAGGCATGTTTTTAGAATTGTTTATTTGTTGACAATAGTTCATACATCAGTGATGCTGGATCGTGGGGGAAGGATATGGTTTGACCTGATTTTACAGCCAATTGTTTAAGGGAGAGAGAGAGTCAGGCTTAGAGTTCAGTTTGAAGCAAAAAAGTCCTGAATTGGATCTATATCACAAGTTATTAGGATTTGTGGCAGTTTAATTTTTAAAACTTCTTTAAAAACTTCTTTTACCTCTTTTTTCAGATGAATTTTTAATGTTTACAATTTAGTTAGAATGGGCTAAACTGCATAAGGAAAACAAAATCTCCATGAAAACTTGAAACAGTGAATTTTATGTCAATACCAGTAGCTTAGTTACCAACAAATTTAAAGTAGGTAGAAAAGAAAGAAAAAGAAACAGCACTAAGAAGACTTTATTTAACACTATATTTGTAGGTTAACCATTTGAGCTCTGAAATTTCTTTGTTGTAATTTGTCCATCTTCTTTAAAATGTGCACAACAATAGGACCTAATATCTAAACAGCTGGAGTTCAGAAAACCCGGCATGTCTATGAACTTTTCTCAAACATAATAAAAACACTGAAACCAAAGGCTATCACAAAAGTGCAAATTAATTACAACCAACTTCCTTGGCACCTGCCAATAGCTATTAAAGGGCTCAACAAGAAGGAGTTGAGCAAAAAAAAAATTATTTTCCTCAATTCTGTGTCTAAGGTCACATTGAACAAATACAATATTGACTATATGAACAAAATGTAAACACCAATAACCCCTATATTTTACTTACATAAATGATAATTGCAGAATATAGTGTTTATGGTATATATGTTTCAAGTTGAGTATAATTTTTATCAGTAATGTGACTCTTCAAAGTATGACCTTTATTCTATGAGCTAATCTGTTTTCAACTTCATCGTTTCCTCCAAGGATGGAGTCTGCAGCAGATATAAGGACAGTGGCTTTGATTCTGTACTAAAAGAACACAACTCTTGCATAAATACATTTAAGTTTCCTGACTGTGGTAATAAGGGGCCACACCTACCCACTGTGAAGAAAGTACACGTGACTATTCAGGAAAAACAAATGGAACATTATCTTATGTGGTAAATTGCCACTAAGCATTGAGCTGTTAAGTCACCTATTGTTCTTTGCACTTTAAATTTTAAAGTCTCAGCCAGGCTAGGTGGCTCAGCCTGTAATCCAGCACTTTGGGAGGCCGAGGTGAGTGGATTGCCTGAGCCCGCGGGTTCAAGACCCGCCCAGGCAACTTGGCGAGACCTCATCTCTACAATAAATCAAAAAATTAGATGGGCATGGTAGCGTGTGCCTGTAGTTCCAGCTACTCTGAAGGCTGAGGCAGAAGGATCGCCGGAGCCCAGCAGGTCGAGGCTGTGGTGGCCAGGAGCGGCCTCTGCACTCCAGTCTGGGTGACAGAGTAAGACTCCAACTCAAAAAAAAAAAAATTCAATTTTAAAGTCTCATTTATGCAAGGCAAGATAATTAAGCTGTAATTACGGAAACGCAACCAACAGTGACTCTATGAGCGTAAATGTTAAGGAACAGAAAGACTTTCCCAACACCCTGAAATGATACCTTTGCTGATCATTCCTTATTTAGCCCCCTACCCACAGTCAAACTCTGCCTCTGTGGACTGTGGAAAAATAGAAAAGTCAATTCTGAAATAAACTTTTGACCATCCATGACTTGCTTGTTGATATTTTTTTCTTGATGTGGTAACACATACCCCGAGAAGTAAAAATCTATGCTTGACTTACCGTGACAAACTTATAGACCGGTTAATTTTGGTTATCTTGGTAAAATAAACCATCCCAAAACAGTTTAAAGCAACAGCAATGCTATTTACTCCATTTGCACCTTGGGCAGGGCTCAGCAGGGATGGCTTATCTCTGCTCTGCGGTGCATATGCTGGGGCAGCTGGACTTTCAGGGCAACTCACTCACCGGCTGGCAAATTGGTCCTCACTGTTGCCTAGGAGCTCAGCAGAGGCTGTTGCCCAGCGGTCTCAGTTCTTCTCCATGTGGACCTCCCTGCTTGGACTTACACACAGCATGGCCACTGGACCCCAGAGGAAGGAGGTAAATCTGTCAATCCTGTTAAAGCATCATTTCCTCTGCATTCTATTGACTAAGCAATCACAGAACTAGTCCAAATTGAAGGCAAGGAGAGAAATAGCCCGTACTTCTCAACGGGGATGGCAACAAAAATGTGGGCCATCTTTAACCTATTACTGTAGATTTTAGCTAAGACTAGACATTAAGCTAGAACAGAGAGAACAAAAGTCTGTGTTCAGTCTTAAAACAAGACAATGCTTGACATCAGCCCATCTGCGTGTGGTCCCTAGATCAGCAGCATCACTCAGAAACTAGGCAGAAATGCAAATTCCCGAGTCTCATCCAAGACCTACTGACTGAGAAAGTCTTTTGCCTTAAGGGTGAGGATGTCTTTCTTATTATCCTAAATCTCTCTGAACTGATAATTGATAAGATGGAAATGAATTTAGTTGTAGTAAGCAGCTCTGTTTACTTAGAAGAGAGAGTAGCAAATGAAGCTGAAGATCTGGATTTACCTGAAGTGACACACAATGTTTACATATAATTGAATATTCTAAAAACATGCATTGGAGTTTTTACATAATAGATTTATATCTTCGTGGTGGCTAATCTTCAGTAAATATGTTTTTACTTATTATGCACTGTCTTATTAAATTGTACTTAAATCCACGTGTGGAACGTTCACTTAAAGTGCTACTACAAGGACTGATTGCAAAATCAATTACTGGCCTGGATCCCTAGGGTTATTTGAGGAAAACGGCGACTTCCACTCGTTGGTACCCAAAGAAAAGCAGTTGAAAGTTGCAGATTTACCAACCACAGTCTATAAACAAACTTTCAGATTGTATCTATGGCTGTATCTGCTTAAAGAAAAGAAAAGTCATAAACCTCATGACCAATTTTGAAGACGATAGCACTTGGTATAATAGCAATTTGTCATCAAAGTTCATAGCAATATGTATTACTATGGATTTTTCTATCCCCACACATATTTACATAGTGCATAGAGCACAACAAACAGAAAGAGACAGGAAAACTACAAAAAGCTAACAAGGGAGTCAAATAATATTTCCATAGTCTTGTGCCATTTGATGGATGACTCGGGTGCCCTAAAACCTTAACACCCTTGATTCTCTTCCTAGCATTGCAGTCCAGTCTGATTGTTAATAGATACCAGAAGATTTTGGTCCATAGAGAGACCAAGAAAAGATCCATTTATGTTCAGTGCCCTCCTTTCAAGAGAAAATGTTCAGTGCATTTTAGAAATTATTTTTTTAATTCAAAAAATATTTTTTAAGTCGATACTTAGACAAATCATCCATCATCTGGACATACCACCTCTCTTCTTGGGAGTGTCTGGGAAGCTTATAGTTTATGGTGACATTTTTAACAAAACGTCTCTAAGTCTCTTTATGGATTCCTTTAGGGAAGTTGAATGAACTCCTTCTCTCAGAGGGAGCAATACCTAGTCCAGCAAATAGCAAGATTTAGAAATATCAGCCAGGGCCTCCCTTAGAAGAAGTATGGCAAGGAGCCCTCAAAAGCCTGTCTTGCTCAAAATGCTAGACGTCCACATAAAATGAGGCCTAAGAGGAGATGCCACATGAAATAACACCTCTAATGACCCGAATAGAAGCCATGAGGTGTGAACCCTCCCAACATTTTTCTTCATATTTGCCAACAAATTTTTCTGCATGTGTTCCAATGTTCCCCCCCACACACCCCTCCTCTCTTGGAGGAGGGCAAGTTTCTTGACCCGCAGTGATTCTACAACTGCACTGCTTTTCTCTGGACCTCTTCGAGATCTTATTCCACAGGTCATATTTTTTGCTAATGCCCATCCCCCAGAATGTGAGACAGCCCTGGCGGGGCGGGCACAAGCAGCCTTGACTTCCAGTTTATAAGGATAGCCCCAAGAGAGGAAGAGAAAGAGGCAGTGAGCAGGAAAGTGGGATTTGAGAAATTCTGGAAGAAGCCAGGGAGGTGAAGACCTAGAGCCAACTGGGAAGATGGAAAGAGACGCAGGTACAAGAACGCACAGTTCACAGGGCGGCAGCGAAGAGCCTCAGGACTATGAAACCGCAAGTCCCAGGTCAGTAGCTCGCATGCTGTGACCTGGAATAAGTTTCCCAGCCTCTCCAAACCGCTGCTGCTTCTGTTAGAAAATGGAGCTGATCATACCTCCCTTGCTGAGCTGGATTTGTATGCACAGTGCCTCTTAGACCGCCTGGTGCATAGAGGGACCTATTATGTGTATTATTATATAGAAAGAACCAAGAATACTGATGAAAGCAAACACCTGCTCCTCTTTGTGTGGCTCGGGAGAAATAGACATGTCGCGGCAAACACATAGACCAGCCTGGCATCACCCGCCTCCTTCCTTCTTATTCCTAAATATTTGGAGACTTATGGGACATTCGCACAAATCACTAATTCCACGCTGAAAAAAGGCAGAGGACTCTCCCTTCAGTTGTTTCTTTCTTTGTCTTAATTTCAGGTTGTCTGTGTTAAATTGCTTCTGAAAGGTAGAGTATGCGGAACTACAGATTAGAAATTCTAGTTGAGCGGGGGTGCAGAGTTTTCATCCCGCCTCTCCCATTTGGGGCTGTCTCTTTCAGGCCTCCTGCCTGGTCTCAAAGCCCCTGACATATGTTTCTTGTGTATTATACAATGTAGGGAACCTTAATGTAACATAATTCTTAACTAGCAGCTGCCTCGGCGAGCCTGATTATAATCACTTGGTGCATAAAACCAAACATGCGTCTCTTCCAGCTGGGAAGACCGAGGTGAGAAGGGAGGCAGAGAAGAGCAACGCGAGATAAATAAAGCAACCTTAGTTTATTTTTGCAAGCTGGGGTCACTATAGGGGTCTCATTTACATACTTGCCTGGGGGAACTCGGATGGGCTGGAGGCAGGCCTGGGGGCTTCATCTGCAAGATCCCTCTGGACTCCTGAGGCAGGCTGTGGATGGGACTTCGGGTTTTTCACATTCACTGAGTTTAGCTCAAATTTCTCCTGGAAAGAGGTCCTAGTTCCTGAACCGCAACCCACAAAGAAGACGGTTTGGCAGGAGAGCTCCCCTGGGCTGGCAACAGTCGGCACCCGAGTGGCTTCCAGAGGGAGCCAAGATGCTAAGCCCTGCTGGTGGGCGTCCTCCTGACCTTCCTTAGGGAATGGAAAGTGGTCCATAGAAAGAAAAGAGACATTTTTGCTGTTAAAACGCCCAAGGCCCGGGATGACCTGGAGATGTCTGGGTTTGGAGGAGTCCGCAGTCCTGGGGTAATGAGCTGTAGGCCAGGCTGGTGGCAGAGACCTCCGCTTCTTGTCAAGGGCAGGAGAGGTGCAGAAGCAGCAGTGGCTGAGGGCAGCTTCGTCCCAGGCCAAACGGCAGACTCCTTGCCCCACGTCAGGGGACATCTCCAGCCCTGTGGTTCTCAAACAGCACCATGGACATCACCTAGGCACTGGTTAGAAATGTGAAATCTCCGGCCCTGCCCAGACCGACTGAGTCGGACACTCTGGGAGTGGGAGGCTGTGATCTGTGCTTTCAAAGGCCCTCAAATGATTCTGATGCTCAACTAACTCTCTCTTTGGGCGGAGGGGAGTTGAGAGATTGACTTTACTGTTTCTCTCGTAGTGATCGTCTGCAGGAAGCGTCTTCTCGCTGCACAACAGCTGGTCCTTGGAAGCTCAGCACAAGATGGTGGGACCTGCTATCACGTCTCCGTTCTAGATGCGATCACACTCACCCCTCCCGATGAAGAGTGGAATTGTTCCCTTCTAAAAGGTTCCATAAAGGTGGCTGTGCCAAGTTGTTCAGTCCCAGTCTCCCGCCTGGCCTGTGACTCGACTCCTTCCCTGCTTCCTCTTGGAGTCTTCTCCCTTTTTTAGACCTTACTGATCTCCCTACTATCCCTACCTACTCCCCTACTTCCTTTCAAATTAATCAGGTCCTTCCACAAACCCAGATTCCAGTTATCTTACAAATGTTCAGCCTCAAGCACTTACTAGCTGTGGCTTTCCCTCTTCTGCCCAGTTTTCTGAGTATGCTCTGGTCCCTATAGTTGCCGGCTTCATGGGGCAAAGGCGAGGGAGACAGCACTGTAGACATGGCGATGAAGACAGGGGTGAGGGCTTATGTTGGGGTTTCCCCATCTGAGCTGCAATTGCTATTCTAAAGTTTCTGCAACCGGTTTCATATCACTACCCAGAGGTTCCCAGGAATTAACATTGCATTTGTTAGGGACTTAGAAATGGGATGATCTGAATTCAAATCCTAGATTTCCCACTTATGAGGTGAGCTGTGTCTTCCTTAAGTAACTTAACTCCCAACTCCTTGCTTCAGTATTTTCATCTGTAAAATCGTGATTAAAAATGCTTGTAAACTGTTTAAGATGTATGTCTATGTGCCATACAAAGTGTTTGCAACTGTTGGTTTCTTTCAGTAGACATGTCTACTTAGTCACCATGAATATTTTGCATTATTCCTATTTTTTGTGAAATAATAAGCCTGGTCTTATTTTATGTGAAAGGCTGACACATCTGACCTTGACAGGTGGTATCTATAAAAGTTATTACTAAAGTGTTTTCCTCCGACACAGCGGTTCTCAGTCTTTGTCTTACATTGGAACGTGGGGAACTTTAGAAAGTACTGATGCCTGAAGCCCACTCTCAGAAATGCTGATTTAATTGGTTTGGGGTAGCCTAAGTATTGAGAAATTTTTAAAGCTTCCTAGGTGGTTCTAGTGTGTAGCTAAGGATGTAAACTCTTTTCAAACCTCCATGTATGGGATGGGATTTGAAGGTTAGATTCACTCACCACAAGAGACTAGGATGTCAGCAGGTGCTTCTTGAAAAATAGGTGTTTTCATGCTAAGACAATTTACAAATCCAGAGTTAAACACAGTAAATATCAAACAACGTTAGTTTGCCAGAGGATTCATGAGGCTTTTAAGGGCCTTTGGTATGTTAACGGACATTGAAACTCTCCAAGAGGGAGAACTGCACATGCAGCGTTTCCCTACGCATTTAACCACAGATACTTTATGAGTATGAAAACCTATCTCGGGGAACTGGCAATCTGGGAAAGGCAGGACCTAGGGTAGCTGATGGCTCCCCTGTTGCTTGCTCTGCTCTGGTAGAGCATTCGAGACCAAGTGACCCCCGCCTATTTGCTAAGAAGGAAGAGAACACCCGAAAGGCACAGACATGGCATGTCCCTGTCCCAGGGGACATAGACCACCCAGCCCGGGGGGATGGTGGTGGGCCCGGTGTTAGGCTGATCTGAGTGTCTCAACAAGATAGAATTTTTGTCGAAACTCGAGTTCTTGGTTTCCTGGATGACTCAGGAACCATCGATGTGACTGCGTGGTAGAAAGGGTGCTGGACTGGGTGTCCAGAAACCAAACTTCAGCATCAGAACACTGCCTCGAGTCTCTAGTTTGGCTTTCTTAGTAGCAAAGTCAAAGTTGTGAGTGGCAATCGCAGCCGTACAATCCCTAATTTCCTGCTTCAATAGTGTATGCTTTCCACCTTAACCTTATCTTACATGGTGTTTTATCATTTTCAGAACTTTTTCACATGCATTGTTTCATTGGATTCACAGAACAATCCTATCTGGTGGGCAGTGCAGGTACTATTGTCACTCATATTTTTCAGAGAGGAAAACAGAGGCCTAGAGAGGTGAGTTGACCGGCCTGAGAAGTCAATGGTGAATTCAGATGCGTGCATAATCTTCCAGCTCTGGGTTCTTTCCACTGTGCTCGGAACCTACTTTGGAACAATAGACTTACAGAATTCTCTTGAGGGGAACCTCTTTTTCCAAGAACACACATTCCCTAGCGAAGGGCAGCACACCTACCTTTGCCTCCACTAACCCACTGTACCCAACAGAGGGTGGGAAGAGTAGCAACCAACTGGAAAGTTTGGGAGCAGAAAAACATAAGCCCCTGGGCATGGTCCCTTCTGGGCTGGGCCGTGGACATCTGCAGGTAGCACACATTCGCTCCTGTCTGGCCACCTGGCAAGAGGAGGCTCGCAGTTTGGGGAGGGGAGAGACATTCAGAGGAGGGTCTGTTAGCTGCATGCCTAGCCACGTCCTCCAGTAGAGCTCTTATCATAAAAAGCCTATTTTGATCTCCATCGTCTATGATTCCTCGGTATGTCCCTCTTACAATCGTGTCCCAGTATGAGCAGGGAAATGGGGTGCTATTTATTGCCCCTCCCCCAGGCCTTATAAACGTTGTAGCCGAATCAGACCTGAAGCAATTGGGTCTAAGTTGCTGCTTTTAAAAAGTGAATCATCTAAGTAACAGTCGGGTTTTATGGCCTGCTGAAGACCACACAAAGTTGATTGATACATAAGCCAGTAGGTATCCCGACTTGCTGGGAAGAGTTCCTTTTGTTTGTTCACTTAAACACAGTTTCTTCATGATTACCCAAGATGGAGCCTGAGCGCCTGTCTGAAGCACCCCCACCCAGCAGGGCCACAGCAAAGGTTAAGAAACGCTTTTTGGAAATAAACCAGTACTAAATGATTCCCAATAAGCCCCTGAAGTCATCATTTTGAGGGGGAGGGAGAAAACGACAATTGGTTGGGCATTCTTCACCTTAAGCATAGTTTTTATTTTGAATTACCCAGGAGACTTTCGGTCAGTTTTGCAGCAGTAACAACCCTCAGAGTCCGCTGGCTTCTAACGACAAGCATTTATTGTCCACGTCTATGAACTGCTGTGGCTCTGCCCTGCGCTACTCCTCAAGTTTTCTCTTTCTGGGACCCAGGCTGAAGAAACAGCTTCTCAGTGGGACATGCCATGCTTATGGAGGAGGACAAAGAGTAGGGAAACTCCTGGAATCCACAGTGCCTCTTGAAGCTTCTGCTGGGCCTCAGCTATGACACGTCTCACGTCTCACTGGCCAAAGCCCGTCCGTGGCTGAGGAAGTGGGGGCGTCAAGGGCCCCAGCAGGCAGACCCCGAGTCACACGGCCAGGGCGGGTGCGCACAGCCCGCTGAGCGAGAAAGGACGCAAATGCGGAGAGC
>NW_007050252.1:141019-168514 GCF_000164805.1 Carlito syrichta
CCGGACGACCAGCGGGCGACCGCGCACTCCCCGCCGAGTCCCAAGCCTCGAGCAGGGCCAGCGGAGAGGGCGCCTCTCACGCGGCTTCGCCTCTTCGCCCGATACTGATTCTGCAGTAGCCTTGCCCGTTCTGCCGGGACGCAAACGCCTGGTGGGCCAGGGGAGGCCAGAGCCCAGGCGAGTTATCGCCGGCAGCCGCCGCGGCCCTCCGTGGGAGCCGGGCTTCATCTCCTTGCCTCTTTCTTAAATGTCCGTTTTAAAGAGGCGGGGTGCCACTCGGGGCTAGGTGCACAGATGTCCACTGTGCAGGCACCCGTGTCGACGAGGTGCGCCACCCCCTCTCTGGCCGCTGCCCACTACTGCCAGTCCCCTCCGCGCTGTGTTGCCAGAGCTGCTCGAGGTCCGCTTGTGAGTGGAGCGCGTGATACTCGGTTCTGAGTCTCTGGGAGAGACCACTCGGTATCGTAGACTCCACGTCCGTCCGAGTTGCTGCACAGCTCATAATGTTGTCCTTCTTAATGACCGTGTACTGTTCCATCTGTGTATGTACCACATTTTTTTATTCAGCTGCCTTTTGATGGGCAGCACAGTTAACTCCATGCTTTTGCTGTCCTGCGATAAACATGTGTGTGCAGGTATCTTTTTCGTAAGTGATTTGAGTTCCTCCAGGTGTATTCACAGTAGAGGGATTGCAGGATTGTATGGGAGGTCAATTTTTAGATCCTGTAGGAATCACCACACTGTTTTCCACAGAAGCTATGCTAGTTTACACTCCCACCAACAGTGTAGAAGTGTTCCCTTTTTGCCTCCTCTCCAGCATCTGTTTTTTGTTATTGATGGTGGCCATCCTGACTGGAGTTAGGTGATATCTTAGTGTAGTTTTAATTTGCATTTCTTGATGGCTAGTGAGGCTGAGCATTTTTTCATGTATCTGTTGGCTGCTCTTATGTCTTCTTTTGAGAAGTGCCTATTCATATCTTTTGCCCACTTTGTAATGGGGGTGTTTGTTTGTTTGAGTTCCTTGTAGATCATAGATATTAGGCTTTTGTCAGATATACAGTTGACAAATATTTTTTCCCATTCTATGGGCTGTCTTCCCACTTTCTTAATGGTTTCTTTGGCTTTGCAGAAGCTTGTCAGTTTGATGAGGTCCCACTTGTCTCTCATATTTCTTATGACATGGGCACTTGGGGTTTTGATCAGGAATTGGTTGCCAGTTCCAATTTCCATAAGGGTGTCTCCTGTGTTTTCTAGGGTTCTTGTAGTTTGAGGTTTTAGGTCTTTGATTCATTTAGAGTTGATTTTTGTGTATGGTGATAGGTAGGGGTCTTGTTTGAATCTTCTGCATGTGGTCAGCCAGTTTTCCCAGCACCATTTACTGAATAGGTTCTCCTCTCCCCAGTGGTTGGTGGTGGAGGCTTTGTTGAAGATGAGTTGATTGAGAAATTGAGATTTTGCTTCTGTTCTCCTCTTCCCAGGGGTTGGTGGTGGAGACTTTGTCGAAGATGAGTTGGTTGAGAAATTGAGGTTTTGCTTCTGGAATCTCTGTCCTATTCTATTGGTCTGTATGCCTGTTCTTGTAGCAATACCAGGCTGTTTTGATTGTTGTAGCTTTATAAGAAAGTTTAAAGTTTGGGAGTGTAATACCTCCCTCTTTGTGTTTTTTGCTGAGGATTGTTTTGGCGATTCGTGGTCATTTACATTCCCACATGAACTCCTGTATTGTCATTTCCAGATCTGAGAAGAGTGCTGCTTGACAGGAAGGGAGAGAGTGGGCATCCTTGTCTTGTTCTGGTTTTCAGGGGAAATGGTCCCAATTTCTGTCTGTTTAGCAGTATGCTGGCTGTGGGTTTCTTGTAAATGGCTCTTACCATTTTGAGGTATGTTCCATCTATGCCTAGATGCTGGAGGGATTTTAATCAAGAAGGGGCGTTGGATTTTATCAAAAGTTTTTACTGTGTCTAATGATATAATCATGTGGTTTTTCATCTTTCCATCTGTTGATGTATTTAATTATGTTTATGATCTTGCGGCTGTTGAACCTGCCAGACATCCCAGGGGTAAAGCCTAGTTGGTCATGGTGGATGATTTTTGAGATGTGCTGTTGGATCTGGTTTGCTAAAATCTTGCTGAGAATTTTAGCATCTATGTTCAACAAGGATATTGGCATGTAGTTTTCTTTCTTTATTGGATCTTTACCCAGTTTGGGTATCAAGGTGATGTTAGCGCTATAAAGTGATTTGGGGAGATTTCCATCTTTCTCGATTGCCTGGAATACTTTGAATAGGATTGGTATCATGGTATCAGCTCCTCCTTGTATGTTTTATAGAATTCTGCTGAAAAGCTATCTGGTCCAAGGCTTTTTATAGAATTCTGCTGAAAAGCCATCTGGTCCAAGACTTTTTTTTTTTCTTTGTAGGCAGTTTTCTTATGACATAGTCTATTTCCTGGATTGTTATTGGTCTATTTAGGGTCTATATTTCTTCTTGCTTCAACATGGGGATGCTGTGTGATGTAAGAAAGTCCCATTTCATTTAGGTTTTTGAGTTTGTTTCCATACAGGTGTACATAGTAGTCTCTGATAATCTTTTGTATTTCTTTGGGGTCAGTTGTGACTTCATTTTTTGCATTTCTGATTGTGCTTATTTGGGCTTTTTCCCTGTTTTTCTTGATCAGTCTAGCTTGGGGTCCATCAATCTTGTTTATGCTTTCAAAGAACCAGCTTTTAATTTTGTTGATTGTTTTGTATTATATTTTTGTCTTCTATGCCCAGAATTTGGGCTTTTATTTTGGTAATCTGGATTCTTCTGGTGAAGTTAGGGTTTTAGGTGGTCTTGCTTTTCCAGTCTCCTTAGGCGATTTGTTAGACTGTTAACTTGTGATCTTTTCATTTTCCTCATGTGTTTTCATAGAGATATGAATCCGCTCTCAGGACTGATTTCACAGCATCCCAGAGGTTTTGGCAAGATGTTTCTTCATTTTCATTTGTTTCCATTGATTCTTTTAATCTCTGTTTTGATTTCCATGTTGACCTGGGATTTGTTTAGCATCATGCTGTTTAGTGTTCATGTCTTTGTGGGTTTGGGGGTTGCTTTGTTTGTGTTGATATTTCTTTTTAGTCCACTGTGGTCTGAGCAGGTGCATGACAGAATTTCAACCTTACGGATTTTGTTTATGCTTGATTTATGGCCGAGGATGTGGTCGATCTTAGAGTACGTTCCATGCGGTGATGAGTGGAATGCATATCCCATGGTTGTTGGGTGGAGTGTTCTGTGGGCATCAGTTACATCCATTTGGCCAGGCGTCCCATTGAGGTTCCGGATCTCCTTGTTGGCAGTTGAGGGAAACTGCTAGGGGAGGGAGGGGCATAGCTCATCCACAAGGGTATCTGCATCATCAATGTTTGTATACCTAACCCTAAATTGTACCCCACATCTTTATAATAAAATAAATAAATGAAAACACTGCCTCTGGAGAGGCAGTCTTGCTGGGTCATCAAGAGTTTGAGTTTTTACAGGAGTCTATGTAGATTCAAAACCTGCCTTCTCCATTTAGTGGCTGTTTGACTTTGGGGAAGTGATCTTTCCTCTGTGAGCCTCAGTTACCTCATCTAGAACTGGGGTTATTGAGAGACTTCAAAACATGGTGTTTATTTTCTCACCGCTTGTTTAATAACAAAGACAAGCACCCCGGGGGGGAAGCCTGAGGAATGCCATGGCCCCTGCAAGTTGCCATCTCCTGGGATACTAAGCTTCAGGCATGTGGCTTAAGTTCCTCCAACCAGACCTACCTGCGAGGGCCTATGATTTGCAAGCAAGGAAGTGGGAGGCTTGGGACTTCTGTCTTGCAAGCGGAGATGGTAGCAGAGGCCACGCGCGCTTCTGTGTCCGGACGTCACAGAAGCAACATCAGCAGAGGCCACTTCCTGTCATGGCTGGGGCAGCTGAGTCCCGGGATCCGCCGCATCAGCGCCTTCCCAGGCTGGTTCTGGGGGTGTTTCCAGGAATTGTTGCTGGGAATCAGCCTGGCATTGCCCCACTCGTCCTTTTGGTGACTCTGGAAGCCAGAGAAGGTAGGCTGGGCTCCAATCCCAGCTCTGCCACTGAATCCTTATGTGGTCTCAGGCAAGTTATCGCACTGCTTTATGCCTCAGTTTTCTTCTCCGAAAGTGGCGCAGATAGGTAGCTATCTTACAGGGCTGTTGTATAGTATAAAGGATTAATACATGCAAACCATTTTAGAATGCAGCCTGATACACAGTAAACATATCCAAGTTATATTATTGTTGTTGCTTCTCATGGTGTTATTATTAACAATGTATTTCACACACGTAGCTAAAGTAGATTATCTTGTCTACAGGTAAAATTACAGATTAATACAAAGGGAACATGATTTGTACTTGATTTTTTTAGGTAGAGAACAGTTAACATGTACAGTGCCAGAAAAGGCCAAGAAACTCAGAAGATAAATATATAAAAAATTAGAAGTATCTTGATATATCATAGTTTATAAAGTCTATAAATGGATGAAGACAACATACTAAAGATCATTAAAGGGTCAAGGAACCACAAGACGGAATGCATGGTATGAAAAAACTGTCTAACTCTGCTACAAGCTTATAAAACAATCTCACTAAAGGAAGTATGGAGAAAGGGTGCTGATTTAAGCAACTTTGGAAATGAGCAGAGACCATAAGACGAAAGGCAAAAGAAACTTTTCGTGAGCACTGTATTCTAATTGATAATGCTGTCCCCACAAAGACATGGGTTAAGAATTGTGATGCCGCTCTACAGATATCCTGGAATTGCTAAAGTAAATGAATGGTGGATGGTGGGAACCAGGTTTCTCCGTTTGGAGTGGAGGTTATGAGGAGAGAAGGCCAGAATGGCCCCTGTGGTAATGAATTAAAGTTGAAGACACTAGAAATGCCTCATTTTTCAGCTTGGGATAAACATCGATGGTTAAACATTCTAAAAATTGTGAATGGGTGGAAATGCACAGGTTAGTGTGTGAAGGAAGAGCCCCCCCCAAAAGCTAAATTGGCTTTTGAAGGGCGGGCCCCTGGTAGTACAGCCTTCCCCCACTAGGTAAATGTTCTAGGAACCCACCGGCGTTGATGTACCCGCTAGTGTTGTCATGATTTGTGGAAGAGCCATCCAGAGTTGCGGCAAATGGGTGACTGTCCTTCCACCGTGACAATGCACCTGCCCACACCACACAGAGTGTTCTGCAGCTTTTGACCCCAAATGACACGACCCCTGTGCCCCACCTTCCCTATTCACCCAATCTCACCCGAGTGACGTTTTTTGTTTCCCCCATAGAAAAGAGCCCTCAAGGGGAAACATTCAACTGATGTGGAAGAGGTGAAACTAAAAACTGCAGAAGCACTAAAAGGCATCATAGTTTATAATGTTCATAGTTTATAAAAGTTCAAAAACTGTTCGGAGCAGTGGCAAAAGTGTCTCGACAGGCAGAATGCCTCAAATGGGGAGTACCTTGAAGCTGACTGAAGTTGAAACGTGTAAGAACAAATACACGATGGTTTAAAAATAAATTTGAGGTTTTGGGGGGTTCATCTCATATATACATATAATTATTTGTTCTGTCAACTGACAGAGCCTAAAAGAAACAACAGTTTTACGGCACATCTAGTGTTCGGCTCTTGGTTTCTTATATCATCCTTCAATAAAAGCAGTCCAGAATCCTTGGAGAAACGGCTGATTCTAGAACTGTGAAAAAAATATAGAAGATGAGCTTGAAGCATCTTGTAGTGCCAGGAAGTAAGAAAGAAGGAAAGAGAGGAGGGACAGGAAGAGGAAGATGGAAGGAAGGAAGGGAAAAAGGAAGGAGAAAGGATGGGGGAGAAAGGGAGGGAGGAGTACGGGAGAGGAGGACCCTGCCGTGATGGGATATGTCAATAGGCGACAACTACAAGAGCTCTCAAAGGCCAAAGCTGGCACAATTTGAGCACCAAAACAAAGGTATATCGAATCATAATTCAAAGTGTAAAATAAGTACTCCAAGCCGGGCTTGGTGGCTCAGCCTATCATCCCACGCTTTGGGAGGCCAAGGTGAGTGGATTGCCTGAGCCCGCGGGTTCGAGACCCGCCCGGGCAACTTGGCGAGACCTCAGCTCTACAATAAATAAAAAAAAAATTAGCTGGGCGTAGTAGCGCGCGCCTGTAGTTCCGGCTCCTTGGAAGGCTGAGGCGGAAGGATCGCCGGAGCCCAGCAGGTCGGGGCTGCGGTGGTCGGAGCGGCCACTGACCTCCAGTCTGAGTGACAGAGTGAAACTCCAACTCAAAAAAATAAAATAAGATAAAATAAGTACTCTATACTGATATAAATCAATATTTTTACAAAATTGGAGTAGAGGGGGCGAACCTTCTGTAAAGAATTCCAAGTAATTTATGTAAACGCCCTCCTGCAAGCAACTGGAGCCTAATTCTCTCCTCCCTGACTGTGAGTTGCCTGTGATGACTTCCTTACAAAGAGAACAGTATGAAAAGAAGGGGAAAGAGTAACTTTGCAGCAAAGAAACCTGACAAACGCTGTCTTAGCCAAGTGATCAAGGTCAACTCAACAGTGATAAGTCAAATACACCTCTGATATGATGTGCTGCAATATAGTTAAGCTAAATATGTTATCCCTGTGCTCTGCTTCCCCAAAACCCACAACCCCAGTTTAATTATGAGAAAAATGTCAGATACATCCAAACTGGGGAATAGTGTCGACAAAATACTTGACCAGTGCTTTACTCCACAAACTGTTAAGAATGAAAAACAAAGAATGTCTAAGAAGCTGTCACAGTCTAGAGGAGCCTAAGGAGACATGACGACTAAATGGAATGTGGTCTTCTGGATGGGATCCTGGAAGAGAATAAGGACATTAGATAAAAACCAAGGACAACTCATATCAAGAATAAATTTTAGTTAATTGTTCAAGCGAATGAAGAAATTTTGAAAGAGGCAACAGAAAACAACAAAAGCCTTAATTGATATAAACAGTTTAAAGACACAGGACCAGCACCTTGAAGGGACGATTCTGCCAGAGAAGTTCTTTCGGATTCTACAGCTGGTGTGCAGAATTCTACCAGTGGTAGACCACGTCCGACCACAACTGAAAGTTGTGACTTAGACTGGCAAAAGAACCTGAAAAGTCTGTGTTGACCCAATTCTCCAGCTCAAAAGTGGAGCTGAATCTGCTTTAAAGGAGATCCGGGAATTTTTGTGTGTGTGAAAAATTTCATCATGAAATTAGTAGGATCCTGAAAAAGGTCTGTTACTGAGAAATTTGCATCAATAATTAACTTGAACACTTGGTTCAAGACTATTGTGCAGCCCAGTCCCAGCTGCCTAAGACGAGATGATGCTGTCTTGCAAAGGGAGAAGAAACTGATGGGAGCAGAGTATTTCTAAAAGCACAGCAGGACAAATGAGAAATGCACCAAGAAGTGAGCAGCATTCCTAACAGTACCATTGTGGAAAATATTCAACAGAACTCAACTGAAGCAGCAATTTAAAAGAACTTGAGAATTTATGAAGTGGCTCCGGTCAAATTTAAGGCAAAATATATGACGAGGGACATGCCTATAACCCTCATTCCAGAACATGCAGCAGATGCTTCTTAAAATGTATTGTTACTCTTGCTTCTAATCAGTTGCTTTCTTATGTCCAGTTATGCTTCCTTTTGCTTAGTTTCAAAAACATGCCTGATAGAAATTGCTCAGTGGGTGAATATATGTATATTTATCTAAGATTATATATATATATATACACAGATGTACAAATACACATCTCTCTATATATATATATTTGTGTTATAATGAATATTGCTCAAAGCTTTTGAGAATGAATATAATATTTAATCATCATTTTAAATGATCTTTAAGAAAACATAATAGTCATTTCCACACTTAATTTTCTAAGAAATTTTGTGAGGTCATAGCACTAGATATTGTCATCCTCATTTTACTGATGAGGAAATAATCCCAGAGAGGTTAAGTGGCTTGCTCAAGGTCACAGAGTTAGCTTAGAATAGCTTGCAGTATAGTTAGGCTAATAAAACACATCCAGGCCCATAAAACATCCTGAGAATAATTATAAGCTTGTGTGTTTTTTCTGAATCAAATTTCCCAGCTCCAAAGATGTCCTCCTAACTAAAAAGAGGTCCATGCGAACAAATCATCCTTGTCTGCCTAAGAAATACACTGGGCCCTTTTCGAGGGTGAAAAACAAACTTGCCTTCTTTGAGCTTGCAAATGAAGCAGAAATATTGGTGCAAGACGTTTACAGTTCATTAACTGTCATCCAGAGTGAGGAGGATTTGTGGCTTGCTTAAGGGACTGTTGGGCAGGGGTGTGACAAACATGCCAATAGGTTTAACTCTTTCGCCACAGGCCGTGTCTACAGACCAGGAGGCTATCGGCACCTAGACAAGGGCAATGAGGACGTCAGTCACACTCAGAGTAGATTGCTTTGGGTGCTCACATCTTAAAAAGTCTTGAGAATATTGTGTGTTTAGAATGTTTTTTATATTCTTCCTGGAGGTTTTTTCACTGTAAAATCAATATTTATAAGCCACTTCTGGAAGACCTATGTCGTTAGTATTAGATACTATAAATTGAGTATTACACCCATCAGCTCCACACTTACTTCTTTAGATTTATAATCAGCATCTCAAATACACCAGAGTGAAGGACAAGAACTGAACTGAAATCTATGGCAGAAGAAAGCAATTAACACATTTCTTCAATGACCGAGCAAAGTGTTCTTTTAGTTTCAAGGGAATTGCTTGGTATTCTGCCTGTGACAGGTTGTTTACTCTAAAATAAATTTTGAAAGCATTGACTGATCGGTTCAAAAATGTAGCCCTGAAGGGCATAAGAAAACACCTGGAATTTGATTTGGAGGTCAATGAGCCAGTCTTGAAAAAAAAATGGTGACTGAAAACTTCCTAATGAGCTTATCTTGTGATTGTCGGGTGGTTTGGATCACTGTGTTACTTCTATTGACCACGTCTGCTGTCTATATTTGAATGAAATAAAGTCTTCAGTGTCCATGTAAGTAATCAGGGCCAGATATTAAGTGATATTGTGCTAGATTTATTCAGAAGTAAATCAGGAAAGCTTGCATTGCACAGAATGCATATAGACAGTTAATATTTCTCAGTGCTGAAAACTGCAACCAAGGCATATGCCATTATTTATGGTAACAAAAAAATCATCCTTCACAATAGAACTAAAAACAGAAATATGATTCATGAATATGCTCTTGTTTTCCCCTACTATGGACATTATTAGTTTTTTCCAGCCATGAAACATAGTGAAAAAGAGTGTTACGAATATGCTCAAAGGTGGGTATGGGTGTACACTTGCACGTATGTGATTGTACACGTGTAAATAGTCAATACATGGAACTCCACTCATTCCTTTTTACTAAACCAAAATAATTGCACCTAGTAAAAGTTTAGTAAATGAAAGGGGCAAATGTTCCGAACATTTTAATATAGAACCAAAATTATTACAGACATGCTCTTTCAAGACTACTAAATAATTAATGTTTCAATGAGTGAAACATAAATTATTATGGCAGCCTTTTGAGATCATAATTATGCTGTCAATGATCTTTTAAAACAATTTTATTGATATATAATAGATGTACATATTTTCGGGCTACATAATTGGATGCCTTCATATAATCAAATCAGGGTAATTGAAATATCCATCACCTTAAATATTTATCTTTTCTTTGGGAACTCTCACATGATTCTCTTCCAGGTATTTTTAAACATTCAGTTCATTAATGTTAACTATACTCACCCTACTTATCTATAAAACACCATGCCTTATTTCTTCCACCTAAGTGTATACTTGTACTCATTAATCAACCTCTCTTCTTCCTCCCTCTCTCCTACCCTCCTCAGCCTCAATCTTTCTGAGCTTGACTTATTTCACTTAACATAATGACCTCCAATTTCATCCACATTGCTGTAAATGACAATTTCATTTTTTATGGCTGAGTAATATTTAATTGTGTGTATACATATGTACACATTTTAAAATGTCACTTAGAGAGAGATATCCAGAAATACATCACATTTTATCATCCATCCATTGATGAATGCTTATATTAACTCCACATTTTGACTAATGAAAATTCAACAGCAATAATCATGAGTATAGAGATGTCTTCTATATATGTATAATACATACAATACCTAAGACATATATATTGAATCAGGGGTCTCGCTCTGTCACCCCAAGTGGAGTGCAGTGGCACAATCGTGGCTCACTATAGCCTCAAACTTCTGGGCTCAAGCAATCCCCCCACCTCAGCCCGAATAGCTGGGACTACAGGTGCACACCATCATGCCCAGCTAATTTTTTGACTTTTTTGTAGAGATGAGGTCTCCCTATGTTTCCCAGGCTTGAGCCACTGCACCTGGCCCTCTCGAATATCTTGATTTCCTTTGCTTTGGATATTTACCCAGCAGTGGGATTGCTCCATTGTGTGGTGGTTTTTATTTCACCTTTCTGAGGAGCCTCCATACCATTTTCCACAGTGGCTATACTAACTGACATTCCCACCAGCAGTGTGTGAGGGTTTCCCTTTCTCTGCAGATACAGATCTATTATTTCCTGTCTTTTTTATAAAAACCATCCATTCTAACTGGGGTAAGATAATATCTCACTCTGGATTTGCGTATTTCTGATGACTAGTGACATTAAACATTTTTTAGGTACCTGTTGACCATTTGTACGTCTTCTTTTGAGAAATATCTATGCATGCCCTTTGTCTACGTTTTAATGGAATTATTTGTTTTTTCTGTTGAGTTGCACTTCTTATACATTTTGCTTATTAATCCCCTATCAGATGGATAGTTTTCAACTATTTTCTCATATTCTATGGAGGTCGCTTTGTAGTTTCCTTTGCTGTGCAGAAGCTTTGTAGTTTGATGTAGTCCCATTTGTCTATATTTGGTTTTGTTGCTGGTGCTTTTAGGGTCTTATACAAAGAAAATCGTTGACCAGACCAATGTCCTGAAATGTTTCCCCAAAGTTTCCTCTAATAGTTTTATTGCTTCGGGTCTTAGTTTTAAGTCTTTAATTCATTTTGATTTAGTTTTTGCCTATGATGAGAGATAGGGCTCCACTCTCCTTCTCCTGCATATGGTTATTCCGGTTTCTCGGCACCATTGTTTGAAGAGACTGCCCTTTCCTTATTGTATGCTCTTGCTATCTGTGTTTAAAATGAGTTGACTATAAATACATGGATTTATGTATGGGTTCTCTATTCTGTGTCATTGGTTTATGTTTCTGTTTTTATGCCAGTACCATGATGATTTATTTACTATAGCTTTGGAATATATTTTGAAGACAAGGATGTGATGCCTCTAGCTTTGTTTTTTTTTTGTTCCTGGTTGCTTTGGGTATTTGGACTTTTTTTGCTTCTATATAAATTTTAGAGTATTTTCTGTGTGTGTGTGAGGAATGTCATTGGTATTTTGATAGAAATTACCTTGAATTTGTGAATTACTTTGTGTAGTATTGTCATTTTTATAATATCCGTTCTTTTAATTCATGAACATAACATATCGGTCCTTTTTTTTTTTTTTACTTCAATTGTTTCATCAGAGATTTATAGTTTTCCATGTTTAGATTTTTCACATCTTTGGTTAAATTGATTTCTAGGTATTTGTTACGACTGCAAATGAGATTGTTTTCTTGATTTCTTTTTCAGATTGTTCACTATTGGCATAAATGCTATTAATTTTTCTGTTGATTTTGTATTTTGCAACTTACTAAATTTTTAAAAATCAGTTCTAGCAGTTTTTTCATGGAGTCTTTATGTTTTCCTAAGTATAAGATTATGTCACCTGCAAACTAGTCTAATTTGACTTCTTCTTTTCTAATGTGAGTGTTTTTTATTTATTTCTCTTGCCTAATTACTCTGTCCAGAACTTCCAGTACTACGAATAAGAGTGGTGAAAGTGAGCATCTTTGTCTCATTTCAGATTTAAGAGAAAATACTTTCAATTTTTCCCTGTTAAGTATATTAGCCGTGGGTTAGTCATATATAACCTTTATTTTTTTGAGGAATGTTTCTTCTATATGCAATTTGTTGAGAGTTTTTATCATAAAAAGACGTTGAATTTTATTGAATGTGACTTAACATCTACCGAAATGATCATATAGATTTTGTTCTTGGTTCTGTTCATGCGATGTATTACACTAATTGGCTTACATATATTAGCCCCTACTTGCATCCCTGGGATGAATCCCACTTGGCCATGGTAAATATTTAATGTGTTGTTGAATTCAGTTTGCTAGCATTTTGTTTGTGATTTTTGAATCTGTGTTCATTAGTGATATTGGCCTGCAGTTCTCTTTTTTTTTGTTCTGTTCTTGTCTTGTTTTCTTACCAGGATGATGTTAACCTTGTTCAATGAGCTTGAAAATATTCCTGTTTCTTCAATTTTGTTGAAACGTTTGAGTAGAATTGATGATAATTTTTCTTTAAATATTTGGTAGAATTTAGTAGTTAAGGCTGACAGGTCCTAGACTTTTCTTTGATGGAAATCTTTTGATTACAATTTCATTATTGTTATTCACTATTGGTTTATGCGTCCAGAAGCTTATCTATTTCTTCTACATTTTCCAATCTGTTAAGATATAGCTGTTCATAACAGCCTCTAATGATTCTTTGTATTACTGTGGTCTCAGTTATGTTCCATTTTTTTTTTTTTTTTGTATTTATTTGGGTCTTCTATTTTTCTTAGTCTACCTAAGGGCTTGTTGATTCTGTTTATCTTTACAAAAAAACAACTTTTCATTTCATTGATCTTCTATATCTTTTGGTCACAATTTAATTTATTTCTGCTCTGATTTTTATTTTTTTCTCCTAATTTTGAGTTTGGTTTGTTCTTGCTTTTCTACTTCCTTGAGTACATTATTAGGTCTTTTATTTGAAGTATTTTTACTTTTTGATGTCACTATTTATTGTTATAAACTTCCTTTGTAATATTAATTTTTCTATACCCCATAGATTTTTATATTTTGTCCTTGTTTTCATTTGTTTCAATACATTTTAAAATTTCTGCCTTAATTTCTTCATTAACCTGCTAAGTATTCAGAAGCATGTTGCTTAATTTCCATGTGTTTTTGTAGTTTTTAAGATTTATATTATTGGTTTCTAGTTTTATTCCATTGTGCCCAGAAAAAAATAATTCATATAATTTTTTTTTTTTTTTTTTTTTTTGAGTTGGAGTCTCACTCTGTCACCCAGACAGGAGTGCAGTGGCCGCCCCTGGCCATTGCACTCGACCTGCTGGGCTCCGGCAATCCTTCCGCCTCAGCCTTCCAAGTAGCTTGAACGACAGGCGCGTGCTACCACGCCTGGCTAATTTTTTATTTATTGTAGAGATGAGGTCTCGCCAAGTTGCCCGGGCGGGTCTCGATCCCCCGGGCTCAGGCAATCCACTCACCTCAACCTCCCACGGCGCGGGATTACAGGCTGAGCCACCGAAATTAGGGTTATAATTTCTACTTTCTAAATTTTTCTGAGACTTATAATGGAGTCTAGAATATGATCTCTTTTGGAGAATGTTCCATATGCTGATGAGAATAATATATTTTGCAGCAGTTAAGCAAAATGTTCTGTACATTTCAGTTAGGCCTATTTGGTCCAGTGTGTGGTTTAACTCCAATGTTTCTTTGTTAAATTATTTCTGTCTGGATGATCTGTCCCTTACTTAGAGTGAGGTGCTGAAGTCATCCTCTATTACTGTATTGCAGTCTATTCTCCCTTCGGCTATCGACCGATGTTTACTTTAGATAGCTGGATGCTCTGGTATTGGGCACATAGTTATTTATAATTGTTACATCTCCTTTCTGAATTGCCTCTTTTTGTCATTATAGAGTGACTTTGTCTCTTTTTACAGTCTTTGATTTGTAGTCTATTTTGCCTGATAGAAGTATAGTTACTCCTCCTATTTGTTGTTGTTTTGGCTTCCACTTGCATAAAATACATTTTTTCCATCCCTTTTCTTTCAGTCTTTGTCTGTCTTTATAGGTGAACTGGATTTTTTGTAAGCAGTATATAGTTGAGTCTTGTTTCTTTTTTTATGCAGCCTCTCTTATGTCTTTTAATTGAAACCTTGAGTCCATTTACATTCAGTGCTATTATTGACAAGTAGGGCTTAAAACTATTTTGTTGTTGGTTTTCTGTTTGTTTTGTGACTCCTCTCTGCTTTTTCTTCTTCTTCTTCTTACTATCTTCCTTTGTGATTAAGTAATTAAGTAACATGCTTTAATTCATTAATTTTGGTTCTTAGTGTATCTGTTATAGATTTTTGCATTGTGGTTACCCTGATGCTTACCAAAAAAATCTTACAGATTTACCAAGTTATTTCAAAAAGATGAAAATGTATCATAGATTACAAAAAACCCCACTACACATGAATTCCATCCCCTTACATTTCACTTTTGATTGTCCAATTTACATCTTTTTATATTGCTTATCTCTTACTAGGTTGCTCTTACCAGGTTACTATAGTTTTAGATATATTTTATTTTTAGTCTTCATACTAGAGTAATAAGTTTATTGCACACCAGAATTTGGTACTGGAGTATTCTGAAGTTGACATTATACTCAATTTTACCAGCGGGTTTTAGACTTCCAAACGTTTTATTTTTGAACATCAGTATTTTTTTCAGATTTAACAGCTCCCTTTAGCGTTTCTTGTAACACAGATCTTGCCATCATGAATTGCCTTAGCTTTTGTTTGTCTGAAAAAGACATTATCTCTTTTTCATGTTTGAAGAATAGCTTCACTGGATATAGTATTTTTGGAGGACAGACTTTTTTTTTTTTAGCAGTTTGAAAATGTCATCCCACTGCCTCCTGGCCTGTATGTTTTCTGCTAAGAAATCTGTTGCCTGATGAGTTGGAGTTCTTTTATAAGTTATTTGCTTCTTTTCCCTTTCTGCTCTTAGAATCTTTTGTTTGTTTGTGACCTCTGAGTGTTTGATTATTAAATGTCTTGAAGGCAGTCTTATTTGGATTGAATCTGATGTTCTCTAACCTTCTTGTACCTGGATATTTATATCTCTCTCAAATTTTGAAATGTTTTCTGTTGTTATGCTATTAGGCTTTTGAATAAACTTTTTAGCCCTTGCTTTTAATCAGCTTCCTCTTGAAACAACAATAATTCTTAGATTTGGTCTTTTAAGGTAATTCTCTATATCTTGCAGATGATCTTTGTTCCTTATCATTCTTTTTGCCTTTCTTCTCTACGTAATTTCTAATAGCCTGCTTAAGCTCTCTGATTCTTTCCTCTGCTTGATTCGTTCTGCTGTTTCAGTTCTAATGAATTTTTCAGTTCAGAAAACATAGTTATCAGTTCTAAGGTTTCTGCTTGATATTTTTTATTATTTCAGCCTCTTTGTTAAATTTCTCTTTGATACATTTCTGAATTGATTTTCTGTTATTTTGAACTTCACTGGGTTTCTTTAAAACTGCTATTTTGAGTTCTTGGTCAGAGAGCTCATATTGCCATCTTAGGTCAGATCTGATTTCTTGCTTTGTTCATATGGGGAGGTCATGGATCTCTGCTGCTTCTTGAGATGTCTTTGCACTGAAGAACTAGTTATATATTTTAGTTTTCTATGGCTTGTTTTGGTTATTGGGTAGGTCTGCTTATAGATTCTTGGCAATTTACCTGTCCAGTGGTTTTTACCACTAGATCACTGCCTCCTTTGCAGCGCTGGATGGCAGTATCAGCTCAGGTTTGCACTGGCTGTTGCATACATTCTGCCTGTCCAGAATAGGGGGACAGGAGGGGTTTCTAAAGGGAATATTCCACAGTGTGAGAAGGCTGGATAAGGGCTTCTGCCCATGGACCCTGTGGGATGTGCTTTCCACAATCTGGTTCTACAGAATAGCCACTCTGATTTGGCATCCCTTGGATGAGTTTCATAGCAGAATTTCCTGGGTTGAAGTTGGAAGTCCCACTTCTCTGCTTTGTCCCTCTTGTTGTCCTCAGAGATCATTCTCTCTTTAAGTACTCAGGATCCTTCCCACAGGGTTGAGGAAGAGACAAGTTACCTGCCAGGGAATCCAACATAGTGGAAAATATAGTCGTCCACCTCAATCTCACTTTTTCCAGTATAGAAACCATGAGTCAGGGGAAATTTTCTGCATGTTTGGTGCCAGGCCGATTACACTCTTACTATCTTCTTGGAGTTGTTTTCACTTCTCTGTGGCCCTGGGAGATGATTCATAACCATATTTGAATTCTTGGATTTTGCTGGTGGTGATCTTGGTCCTGTATATTTGTTTTTGGTTTTCTGCAGTGGGAGCCAGCTTGAGTAGACACTGTATTTTGTAACCAAAATGATCTATTAATTATTAGATAGCAATTCATTTTGGATTCAAACTTGCTCTACTTTTAGTAATATAAATATATATTTTGTGCTTTCTTTAATATTGACACATATTTCAAAAGCTTTTTACATTTCTGGTCTTACAATCAACGAGAGAACCATCAACTAGGTGGTAGTTATGATGTAGTAGCTATTGTGTACTCATTCTTGGACTTAGCTGTATATTTTCTATTATTATTACTGAAATTAAATTGAACAATTTGTTTACTATTGAAAAGAAAGGCAATGTACTAGCAGACAAAAAATTTCACATAGAACATTATTTTTAATTTTTTCTATGTTTCAATTAACCAAACTTTTAAAAATAGCTTCACAAATCTTTAATTACAGCTAGAAGGAATCTTCCTCAAACTAAGGTTTAAAATGTTCTGACATTTTTTTTTTATTTTTATTGTTTCATTTCTTATTCTTAAATCTTTAATATGTTCAAAGTTTATTATTGTATTCTATTATTTCTCTCCACTGATTTATTGTACCTAATTATTGTATTCTAAATTTTTTCATATTCAGTTTAAACTATACCTGGGTTTTCAGTTATTTTGCTTCAGTTTATTCATCAATTCATGCAATAGCAACCTATTATTTTAATTACTATGGCATTATATTAATTTTTAAATACATATCAAAGGTATTTTTACCTCTCATTTATCTTTTCAGAATTTTTCTAGTTATGCTTATTTAATTTCTCATGAAATGTAAAGACACCTTCTATTTCAGTAAACCACTTGTAATATTGAACTGCTTTATATTTACAAATTGACATGAGAGAATCGATACTGTTATAATAGTAAGCCTGTCTATACAAGGAAATGTGTGTGACAAAGATGCTTAATTATTCACCAAAATAGCTTCAGGGTTGATACGGGAAAGTGGCTGTCTAGCTAAAGACTACATTCTCCAGTCACCCTTATAGCTAAATGTGGTCATATGAATGTGGTCTAGTTTTTACCAAGAGAAGGTGAGCAAACAGATGCATCGTGTCGTTTCTGGGCCAAGGTGTTTACAAAGAGGACATCTTGGCAATGTTTTCTTTCCCAGGTATGCACAGCGGAGGCAGATGACCAGACAATTCTAGTAGATAGAACATCAACAAGATGGAAGGAGCTTGGGTCCCTAAATCACTCATGGATGACCACTCTACAATAATGCATACCCGCCTCAGATTGTTACATGGATAAAAAACTAATTTTAAAGTAATTATGATACAATTAGGTTCAACTTTCTATGCCAAGTAGCACAAATTTGATGAATGCATTATTATATCTTTTTCCATTTATTCAATTGCCTTTTGTGTCTTCTAGGAGTGTTTTAAAGTTTTCTTCCCATGTATTTTAAAGTTTTCTTCCTAGAGGTCATGCACATTTATTATTTTTATTCATAGATATTTTATCTTTATAGTTATTCTTGTAAATGGAGTATTTCTTCCATTCTATTAGTTGCTTGCATAAATGAAAACTATCAATTTCTGTACTTTTTTTACTTCAATACCTTAGTTAATTTTCTTATTGTTTGTTGCATATTTCTGTTTATTACCTTAGCTTATTCATCACAACAACTCCAAATTTTTGTCAGTTTTTTTTTAAGATTTATAATTTCTTTCTATTTTCTAATTGCATTGATAAGTATCAACACTATAGTGTTACTTAATAGTTAAAATAGATGTTCATGCCTAGTTTTTGACTTCAGTGGAAATATCTCTAGTGTTTCCTTCATTAAACATTATGTTGACTTTGGGCTAAGATAAATACATTTTATTATGTTGAAAATCAATATTTTATTATTTTGAACATAGTAATTATTAACTGTTATCAAAATTCTCAGTGTCTGTTTTTCTCTTGTAGTCAATGATTATATGTATTCTAATACTGAAGACCTTGCTTTCCTAGAATAAAATCAACTTACTCAGATATATGGATCTTTCAATGTGGTGCTGAATTCTGCTTATCAATGATTCACTTGACATATTTACATTAATATTCATATGTAGGCCTTATCTATAACTTTCTTTTCTGTACAATCATTATCAATAGTTTATGTTATAAAAATATGGATCTATTTTCTTTTATTCTTTGTTCTTGAAAAGTTGAAATGCTCTTGAAAGTTGGATTGAATTTATCTACATAAACAAATTGTATCTAGTGGGTTTACCTATTTCTTTTGTTCAAATTTACATAATTATGTGTGTTATATAAACATGATTGACTTAAACTAAATTTTCAAATTTGTTTACATGAAGATGGACAAAACTTAGCTTGATTTAATTTTCTCTATAAAGTCATTCCCTCTATTATCTTCTTATGTTATGTATTTGGGGTATCTGTCTTGAAAAAGATATTGCTTGCTTTATTTAGATTATCTGCTACTTTATTTATTCTATTTCTTGGTAAAGTGCCAACTTTTGGAGGTCACTTTAGCTTGTTGAGTTTTGGTTTTCTAATTCATTTATTTTTAAATTTTTATTTATAATAATTTTTTCCCACGCTTGTCTTCAGTTTGTTTCATTGTTATTTTACAAACGTCTTGAATTGGACACCTAAGTTAGTTTCTTCATTCTTTTTTATTGGTGTAAATATTTAAAACTAAGAATTTTTCTTTGGCCACTTCTTGGGCTATATTTTACATGACAGATTGAGTCACTGTGTTTTAATTATTATTAAGAAATTGAGTAATTTTGATTATACGTCATCACTATCCAAGAATTTGGATAAGAGAGATTTCTTTTTAAAATAAACTTCCAGCTAAAAGGTACCATTTACTATTTAATTTTCTTCTCAAATTTTATTTTTATTACATTGTGAAAAATGAAAGTATCTATATTACTTATACTTCCTGGAATGCATTGAGATTTTTTCTATGACCTACTATATGGTCAGTTTGGGGCAGTATTCCTTAGAAACATGGAAAAATGTTTGTCCTCCATTTTCAGGGTATAGAGTTGGAGATACAGCCATTTCATCTACTTGTGAATCATACTATTTTGTTTTTCCTCAGTGTTTCGCTTGCTCTGTCAAAGACTGAAAGAAGTGAATGGACTGGGCACGGTGGCTCAAGCCTGTAATCCCAACACTTTGGGAGGCCAAGGTGAGAGGATTGCCTGAGTCCAAGGGTTCGAGACCAGCATGGGCAACTTAGTGAGACCTCGTCTCTAAAATAAATAAATAAATAAATTAGATGAATGTGGTGGTGAGTGGATGTAGTTCCAGCTACTTGGAAGGCTGATGCGGAAGGAACACCTGAGCCCAGCAGGTTGAGGCTGCCTGAACGAAAGAGTAAGACTCTGACTCAAAAAAAAAAAAAAAAAAGAAAGAAAGAAAGAAGTGAATGAACTAAAGTCCCTTTAGTGCATATTTTCTCCTTTTATCATTTTAAATATGAAGATTATTGCCTGTTTAGTTTCTTTTTTGTGTAGCTTCCTATTGGTTTGGCTTGGTTTTCCATTTTTTATCTTAGTTTGTTTATTTGTTTGGATGGTTTGTTTTTCGTTTTGTGGCATTTCTTTAGCATAGTTTTACTTCACTCTTACTTTCAACTTTATTGACTCGTACGTGTTGATATGCTTCCTACACACCATACAGCAGATCGGCTAGCTTTTCTGATCCTTCTTTTGAGAAGTAAGTTAAGTTCATCTACACCAATACAAGAAATAATGTTTCTCCTTTTTCCTTTCTCCCACCTGAGACCTGGAAGTGCAGATCCTATGATGGTGCGCTCCTCAGAATCAGGGTGCTTGGCCCATGTAATATGAAGACACGTGCTGTCTGGAAGCACATGGTGAAATCCATCAGGAAGATGACTGGGACCACCCAGCAGAGGGGACTGCATCCCAGCCTCCTCTGGATCCAGTCCTGGCATGGAACTGAGCGAGGACTTCCTAGGAAAGGAAGGGGTGAGTGACTGGCAGAGTTTCCTGGGCCTCCATGCACCTTCTACAGACCTCTGGAGACCCAGTCACTAGAGAGTCCCTCTCAACTCCCCTCATTCCCCATTCCGGCTGAAAGCAGGGAGTCACCCAGAGTCTGGACAGAGACATCACTCAGGTCCACATGGAGCCTGGAGGGCTCTTGTTTGCTGTGAGGTCAGGTCCCACCATGGAGGGAAACCTCAGAACAGATTCTGCAGCCCTGGATTGTGCCACCTGGGTGCGTCCCACCCATTTGGGCTCCTCCACCCGGGGGTGGCTCCCACATTAAAGGAGCTTCTTTCATCGCACCCACCCCAGGTGCAGCCACAAGCGGTAGCTGCAGCTTGACCCCAAGGCTGCTGACTGGTGTAGGCAGCAGGCAGGCATCCTGTGGCTTCCTCCCCCATCCTCGTTTTTCCCCTCCTAGGGTACAGGGAGGAAACTAGGAGAGGAGCGCCTCCACATCTCCCAATCCGGCAGCACCCCTTCAGCCCGGGACCCAGTGAGAAGGTCCCTACCCAGGCAGGAAAAAGATGCCTCACACCCACCTGATCACTTCAGTAGTGCCCAGCGGGCTGGGTCCCTCCCAGCTGCCTGCCAGCATGGCTTTGGTGACCCCATCCGAGAGTGGCCACTGCACCCCAGTCTGGGAGACAGCGTGAAACTCCGACTCAAAAAAAAAAAGAAAAAAAAAAAAAAACTGAACTCACACAATCACAAACCTGAATAGCAGACTTGACCAGGGGAAAAAAAGTAATAATAACAATAATTGATGTAAAGAAACCCAATCTATGATTGATCAGCATTCCTGAGAGAGAAGGGAAAGTGAGAATAACCTGGAACGAGCTTTTCAAGATATTATCCATGAAAACTTCCTTTATTTTGCTACAGAGACCACTCTACAAATACATGAAATTTGAAACTCTTATAAGGTACCATGTGGGATGCCCATCCCTGAAGCTCATAGTCATTGGAATATCCAAGGGCACCATGAAAGAAAAAATCTTAAAGGCAGCTAGAGAGAAGGAACAGGCTAACTTACCAAGGGAGACCCATCAGTACAACAGCAGAACTTTCAGCAGAAGCCTTACAACCCAGAAGAGGTAGGAAGCCCATTTTTAGCATTTTTAAAGAAAAGCAATGACAGCCAAGAATTTCTCACCCTGCCAAACTGAGCTTCATAAACAAAAGAGATTCTTCCAAGACAAGAAAGTGCTAAAGGAATATGTCACCTCCAGACCAGCCCTATAAGAGATGCTTAAGGGAGTTGCAAACATGGAAATGAAGGGACATACCACCCAACACAAAAGCACATGCAAGCACGCAGTTTACAGACAATACAAATCAACCACAAAGCTGAGAACACAGAGCAACTTTTTAAAAGCAAGATGAAAAAAACAAACCCTCACATATCAATAGCTTACTTGAATATTAACAGCCTGAACATGTCACTTAAAAAGGCATACAGTGGTAAACTAGATTTTAAAAACATGATGCATCATTCTGCTATCTTGAGGAAATTCATCTCAATTCTAATGACACCTACAGGCCAAAGGTAAAGAGCTGGAAAATGATTGACCATGCAAATGAAAACCAAAGAAGAGTAAGGTTGCAATTCTGTTTTGTTTTGTTTTGTTTTGGTTTTCTTGAGTTGGAGTCTCACTTTGTCACCCAAGCTAGAGTGCAGTGCATACTCATGGCCACCATAGCATTGACCTGCTGGGCTCCAGCGATCCTTCCACCTCAGTCTTCCAACAGCCGGAACTACAGGCACGCACTACCATACCAGGCTAATTTTTTATTTATTGTAGAGACGAGGTCTCGCCAAGTTGCTGGGGCTGGTCTCGAACCTGTGGGCTCAGACAATCCACTCACCTTGACCTCCCAAAGTTCTGGGATGACAGACTGAACCACTGAGCCCAGCCAGGGTAGTAATTCTTATGTGAGCTAAAACAGATGTTAAACCAGTTTTTTCAAAAAAGACGATGAAGGGCATGACCTAATGTTTCTGCACAGCAAAACAAAGCGCCAACAGAGTAAAGGGCCAACTCCTCGAATGAGAGAAGATATTTTTAAACTATGAATGTGACAATGGCCTAATATCCAGAATCTACAAAGAAGTCAAGTGAATCAACGGGGGAAAAAAACCAAAAAAACACAAATAACCTTATTAAAAAGTGGGCAAAGGACATGACCAGACACTTCTCAAAGAAAGACATAAAAACAGCCAACAATGCGATATCATCTCACATCAAACAAAATGGCTATTATTTAAAAGTAAACAACCAACAGATCTTGGCAAGGCCAAGCAAAAAGGGAATGCTTATACACTGTTGATGGGAACATAAGCTAGTTCAACCCCTGTGGAAAGTAGTTTGGATATTTCGCTAAGAACTCAAAGTGGACTGACTTATCATCAGATCCAGGAATCCCACTACTGGACGTATACCCAAAGGAGCATAAATTGTTCTACCAAAAAGACACCACTACTTACGATAGCAAAGACATGGAACCATCAGTGATGGACTGGATAAAGACAATATGGTCCCTATATACCATGGAATACTACGCAGCCATAAAAAAGAACAAAATCATGTCATTTGCAGCACCACGGATGCAACCAGAGGACACCATTCTGAATGAGTGATCACAAAAAACAGAAAACTGAATGCCACATGTTCTTACTCATAAGTGAGAGCTAAACACTGGACACACACAGGCTCAAGGATGGGAAAAACAGACACTAGGGACTACTGAAAGGGGAAGGGAGACAGGGGGAATAAGGATTGAAAAATCACCCACGATGTACCATGCTCACCTGGAGACAGTCTCATTAGAAGCCCAAACCTCGCCATCACGCAATATACCTATGTAACAAACCTGCACTGTATCCCTTGAACTTAAAATAACTTTAAAAAGAAATATGTTTATCTTAAATCTAACACTTAATTTTATGTTCTCTCTCTCTCTCTCTCTCTCTCTCTCTCTCTCTCTGTGTGTCTAGTTTTTCTTCTGCTATGTGTTTTGTTTCTTTTGCTTAGACTTTGTCTGTATTTATTCTGATACATAAAAATGTTATGTATGATTGCATATAACCCCTTTTGTCCTTTGTTGCTTTTAGACAAAATATACTATGCTTCTTATTCTGTTCAATAATAAATTATCACATTGTCTTTTCCCTGACCACCTGAATTTTAGGTAATAATATTATCTTTTAAAATGTTTACCATTATACACTTAGGTATGTCAATGCTTCCAATGCCACCAGCTTTAAGTAATCCATTTGACTAATATTTGGCAAGATCACCAGCAAAACCATTCCACTTTTTTTGTTAGTTGTAGCACTTCTACATGGTCAGAACACTTGAAACTTATAATTTGTTGTTCTAATCTCCAAATTTGTATTAGCACTGATTCTAGAATAAAATATAGCCAATATTCCCTGCCTTTTGTTGTAATCTTCCTAGTCATCTCTTGGCTAACGTAAGTTTATCCTCTGGAAGTTTCCTCAGAAAGGGCTCATTAAATCTGTATTTCCTTAGTTTTTGAATACTCTGTTAACTTTATTCCAAAGCTGCCTCCTTACATATTTTAAGTTTGGCCTAAAGGTTTCTCCATACAAGTGAACCGTCATCAGACTGGACGTCGTTTAACTGAACGTGTAATCGACTGTAACATTCCCCCACCCACCAAGTCTTGACCAAAGAAAAGCAGCCAACTGTTTAAACCATGTTCGAATACGACAAACGCTGAGATGTAATCAGTCTGGCTGTTTTTGTACCTCACTTCCGCTTTCTGTCTGTCACTCTCCTTCTTCTGTCTACAAATCCTCTCCAACCATGTGGCAGTTCCAGCATTATTTCGTTGGAGATGGGGAATGGGATGCCTGATTCCAATTCAGTCTGCTCAATTAAACTCTGTCAAATTTAATTTGGCTAAAGTTTTTTTTCCAAAAGTGCACAGTTTTTATATTTGAAGCCCAATTTAACTGCGTAGATCATGCTTAACATATTTTCTTTCCTTTAGTTTTTTTTTTTTTTTTTTAGCGTTTCACCATTATACTTTGAAATGGAATTATGCTGTAGAGCAATTTGCGAACTGACTCATTTTATTCTATGTGCTTTGATGGCTTTTCCTGCTGCCCAGAAAACGTTTTAGAATCTTTACATCTTTACAGATTTCCTCGACTATGTTTCAATATTGATCACTCTAGGTCTGGGTTCCCTATCACATGGTGTAAACTTTTGACATAGATGTTTAAGTCATTTTTGTCTAATCAAAATTGTATTTAATTATATGCTTTAAATTTATTTTTCCATTTTAAAATTTTCATTTTCAGAGACACCAGTTACATAAGTTTCAAGTCTCCTTTGCCATTCTCTACGAATTACAGTACTAGTTATAGCTACACCTGTATATATATTTAAGGTTGCATTTATTTTCATAACTTCTGTCATTTCTTTCTCTATGCTGCTAATTGTGTTTTTTGTGGGCCATGTTCTCTATTGTACTTCTTGCAATTTTGTCTTCATTTCTTTGATGGGTACCTGTTTTCTACTTTCTAAGATCTGACCCCTCATATTCTATGTTCTCGTATTATCTTGTTATCTCTTTCCTGTGTTCTTATATACATGTTTTGAATTCTTATATACATGTTTTGAATATTTGGTCACAATTTTCTTTGACTTTGTGGCAACACATTCTGGTGAACTCCATTTGTTAGTAGTTTTAATGTTTTCTTGCTCCTTTTATTCTTAAACTATCTTTATATTGATTTAATGCTTACGCATTTTTTTCTCAATCATTATCAAATCCCTGAACCAACTATTTGCAGGAAGTTCTTTTAATCTAGGAAGTAGTGTTCTTTATGGGAGGAGAGCAACATAGCAGATATTTACAATGCAATCTGTGATGCCACAAAGAAAATTGATTACTTATAGGTAAAAATTTCCTTTCTTCCTTTTTACATTTAATTTTAAAATTCTTTTAAAAATCAACAGATAAAATTGTATCTTGTGCAACATGATGCTTTGAAGTATACATTTTGAAACGGTTCAGTCGAGCTAAGTAACAAATGCATTACCTCACATAGTTATCGTTTTTGTGGTGAGGATAATATTTAGCATCCATTCTCTTTGCATTGTTCAAGAATACAATACAGCATCATTAACTCCAGTCCCCCTGCTGTACGCACAGTTCTGCGTGTATAACCCTCTGCTTCTCTCTTCCAAATCCCTTCTCTGACAGCTTCTGCAGCATCTCTGATCAGTCCCGTTCCCAGATCCGTTGCTGGAGACAAAGGATGTAGTTTCTGCACCCCCGGGCACACCCCTCAGAGTCAGAAATGCTGGTGCTTTCAGAAATCGCTGCCCCCACCCTTCTTTGTCCTCTTCACTTCGCACCATGTCTTTCCGTTCTCAGCTACTTTTGGTAATCCTTCACCGCGTTTTGAAGTCCATGGATTGCCCGTGTTTTCTATCTTTACCAAAATATGAATTTCCAAGGCTCTAGCTTTTTATTTTTTGAAGGGAGGGTAAATGTGGACATTTCCCAGAATTATAAGGATAAATGCCAACTTATGAAGCTCTATTTATTCCAGAGCCGAATGGGTAGTCTTTTCACCAGACTTTCCATTTTCCTCCTCTCCCTTGGCCAGTCCATCTTATATGCTGGCGTTATGTGCTAGTCTTTGGAAACAGAGGTCTTTCGAAAGATCGATTCGTCCATGTACTCAAAAGGATGCGCCACCCTTCTGCAGCCAAGATCATTCACTTTCCATGAAAGCTGCCTGTCACCGGCCCCAACCAGGACGTGCTCCCCAGGCCTGTTCCAGGACTCCACAGGCTGCGTTCCATCTTTCCCACCAGCTGCCTTGCGGTGCCATTTCTCCACGTGGAACGCCCTTCCCCTCGTTTTCTCTTCACGCGAACGCATCCTGCCACTGAACTTTCAGCTGAAATCGTTTCTGTGTGCCTCTTGACTCTAGTACTTGTCGACACTTACCTTTCAGGCTTTGTCTTTCTCTCCAACATGCCCGTTAGCTCCACATTTCTTGTCTCCCCTGGCACAAAGGATCCAGAGAGGACAGGCCTGCCTGATGTACTTCAGTTTCCCACAAAACATCCAGCATGATGAAAGCACTCCATAAATGTATGTTGAATGAATGAGGTCACGCTCAGTATTTAATAAGAACAGACATGAATACCACTTTAAAGATGAATCATTTTGCTGGGCTTCAGGGAGGCCCTTATTATGTGTAGTAAGGAACTGGCATCTCACTGTGATTTGGTCTATCCGTGAAGCAGAATTTTTAAAGAAGCCATTTATTACTGAGGGTGCCAACAAGCTGAGTTCCAGCAACATGTCCATATCTGTGCTGGGTAACACAGTTCCTCCCTGCTCCCTTGGCATGCTGTCTCCCACCACCCACCCACACCCCACCCCACCCCCTTAGTCTTACCAAAGCCTAACCTAGGCCCATCCTTCCCTGAAGGCTTCCCCAGCCTCCCAGGACCCAGGGATGGGTATTGTCACAACTCTCGGAGCAATTGTTCGGTGTGAGGTACTTAGCAGAGATTGTCTTGTGTGTTACTGAAGTGACGAAATGGCTCATCCTCCCGAGTAGATGGGCCACTTTGGGGACAGAGATGAGGTTGTGCATATTTCGTCTGAAACACAAATAACTGGCTCACATCTCGTGATACGACTACGAGGCCTCTAAGAACCGTAGACCACCCAACCCTGCAGACAGCTTCCCCAGAGAGAAGCACGTCCAGCCACAACATCTCAGACACATGCCAGCGCCGATGTCTTCCTTAAAGACAAGTCTGCCTCAGCTTTCTCCTCTGGACCGTTACCTCTTTGCCACAGTGGCAGGGGAGCATCTTTTGAGGCTGGCAATCTAGGCCCTGGCCTCGATGCGACGGCCACGGATACCGCAAAGGGGATCCTGTATTGGGATCGAGTAAGCCGCACGTGTCAGTTGGCACTCCAGCCGGTCCAGGAAGAGGAACAGGGAGGGGTCAGGGAGGAGACGGGGAAAACGGGAACCGAAGAAACAGGGGCCGTTGCCTTGCTAGACTCTGGGGCGGCCGCGTGCTCCTCAAGCCAGGGCTGCTGCCAGGCTGCCTGGCTGTGGCCCCCTCCCCCA
>NW_007050252.1:169840-172488 GCF_000164805.1 Carlito syrichta
GGCCAGGCGGGCGCCCCGACCTTCCGCCCGCGATGCTCACGAGGACCGACGAGTGCCACCGAGTCGGCCCGGAGAGCTCAGGACTTGCCCCCGGGCTGTGCTCGCTCGGAAAATGAGAAACCAGCTACCCACTTTTGTGAGTGTCGGTGCTTCCGTGTTGTCTGGTACGGGCATAATAATAATGAAGATGGGTTCTTTGGACGCCAGAACTCTTCAGGAGCTAAAACACTTGCTTCATTTTGGATTGCTGAAGGTACTTAGCGCTCAGATGTGATGTTTTCCAAATTCCTCTTTTATCACTTAAAAGACACAACGTGGGAACTCTGTAAGACACAAATGGAATTGGATATTTAGCAAACTAGAAAGTCTTTCTGCAACCCCTCGTATAGTTTGCTCAGCCAACACTCCATAAGTAAATACATTTTTGCCATTGATAAATACCTCATTTTCTGCAAGGCAGCGTTTTCTTTCCTCCCAGTAATAGAAACACTTATTGGATGTGTAAACGTGTGAAACAGCATTCTGGCTTGTGTGTGAGTGTGTTTTCTGAATTTATTTTAGAGACAGTAGAGTGTACAGTTCTATGAATGCTCCGAAACACGTGCAGTCAGGCTCAGTGCCAGACTGGTACGAGCGGTCCCATCACCCAGGACTCCTCTCACTGTCCCTTTCTACCCCGGCCCTCCCTCCGCTCAGTCCCCGACAACCACTGGCCACCCCTGTAGTTTTGTCTTTTCCACGACGTCATACCCATGGAAGCACGCACTGGGTATTCTTTGGGGTGTGGCTTCTTCCTCTTAGCACAAAGCCTTCGGGATCCATCCATGAAGCGCGCGTTTCAGCAATTCACTCTTCATTGCTGAGGGGTGGTCAGAACTCTCCTCAGAGCCGCACCCCTCCCCTCCCCTGCACCCCTTTCCCAGCTTGATGCAGAGCCGAAGGCAGACAAACAGAATCCAAGAGAGGCCTATTCACTGGGCTCTGTAGGAGAGAGAAGAAAAAGGTCCCCAGCCTCAGAAAAGCTGTTGTCCCATTGGCTAAATAGCACCCATCCTGCCTTGTCATCACAGTAAGAGAAACCAGGCCACCTCCCCTGATGATGAGAGGAGCACAGAAATCACAAGACTGCAGAGCCTCGGGCTTTGGAAGAAAAGGAAGATATTGGAAGGTCGAGGGGGTCTTCATGGGGAAAGTGAGCTTGACGTGGGTTTGAAAGTACAAGGAAGCTTTAGGCGAGCGGGAGGAACTCAGAGAGAAGTAGGGTCACAGCTGGCAAACAGGCTGGGCATCCCTGCCTGAGGCAGACGGTCTAGGACGCGAGGAAAGAAAGGCAGCGCACGTGGCTGGAACACGGGGAATGAGGAAATAAAGCCAAGGTGGCAGCCAGAACCAGAGGACAGGGCCACAAGGCCCCCACAGGAACTGTGGATTTACGACGAGGATCATGGAGCTGCCAGAAGTCTCTGAACAGAGAAGGAATATAGCTAACAAGATCACTCTGGTGATACCACTGTGAAACTTCTGCAGAGGCCAGAAGCAGACGCAGGAAACCAGGTGGGAGGCTCTCACTGCATGCCAGTAATAGACGATGCCAGACAGGTAGGGTAGACGTGGTCACATGTAGTCAGAATCTGGATATATACTGAAGGTGGAGCCAACAGAATTTGCGAAAATAGGCAACCAGAAGGCTGGAACTGCCACTCCCTGAGATGAGACGGCCAGGAAGAGCAAGTGTGGGCTGTAAAATCAGGGGTCGGCTTTTGAAGGTGTTGGGCCGCAGATGCCTCTTGGCTATCCCTTGTGGAGATGTTAAGTAGAACCAGAGGAGAAGGCTGGATATACAGATTGGGGTGTCACCCGCGTGTCGAAGAACAAGCAGCAGCGCACACAGGGAGCGTTGGGAGAAAAGAGAGAGACGGGAGGAAGGCCGTCTCCAGGCCTGCAGAGCGGGAGGTCTGGGCTTAGAATAGAAGGAACGAGATTCGTGGTGGTTTTATCGAAGGGCAACTCAATAGCCTTGAGGAGGAAGACGAAGAGCCCCAGTGTCAATCTTGGAGGAGTTCAGGAATGGTGTGACCTTCCTGGAAGTAATCATGAACAGATCTTACTTAAATTTTGTTGCAGAAATTTTTTAAAACCGACAAAAGTACCTGCTTTATATGATCAAAAATGAATTAATTGGTTTTTGCCTTGTAGAAAAAACTCAAATTCTTGTCCTGTGGTGTTTCATCATCAAATGCTGGTATGTGTTCAGTCCCAGGGACTGAAAATCTCCTGTTTCTCTTTCTTCAGAAATCTTTCTTGTGAAGTCTGAACCTATAAACTGGCTCTAATTGTTTCTAACGTGGGCAGCGTCGAAATAAATCCACATCCAAAGGTCCAGTTCACACTCCTGCTTCGATGAACATAATTGAATATTGCACCCTTGATCATGACTTTCAAGACCTCAAGGTCATCGCCCTTAATGTCAGCGGTCTGCATCCCCTGCAGAAAGAGACGAATGTCCGAAAAGGGCCACTCCATTGGGTCCAAGATTTGCAGGTTGTTTGGCAAATATATTTAAGAATAGACTTTTCGCCGGACTCGGTGGCTCAGCCTGTCATCCCGCGCCTTTGGGAGGCTGAGGTGAGTGGATTGCCTGAGCCTGC
>NW_007050252.1:172649-179161 GCF_000164805.1 Carlito syrichta
GGAGCCAGCAGGCGAGGCTGCAGTGGCCGGGAGTGGCCACTGCACTCCAGTCTGGGCGACCGGGTGAGACTCCGACTCAAAAACAACAACAACAACAACAACAACAAAGAATAGCCTTGTTGCCGGGCTCGGTGGCTCAGCCTGTCATCCCACGCCTTTGGGAGGCTGAGGTGAGCCCACGGGTTCAAGACCCGCCTGGGCAGCGAGACCTCATCTCTACAATAAATCAAAAAATCAGCCGGGCATGGTGACGCATGCCTGTAATTCCGGCTACTTGGAAGGCTGAGGCGGAAGGATCGCCGGAGCCCAGCAGGTCGAGGCTGCGGTGGCCGGGAGCGGCCACTGCACTCCAGTCTGAGTGACAGAGTGAGACTCCAACTCAAAAAAAAGAATAGCCTTTTCTTTTCTTTCTTTTCTTTTTTTTTTGAGTTGGAGTCTCACTCTGTCACCCAGGCTGCAGTGCAGTGGCACACTCACGGCCACCCCAGTGTCAACCTGCCGGACTCCGGCAATCCTTCCACCTCAGCCTTCCAAGTAGCCAGAACTACAGGTGCGCGCTACCATGACCGGCTAATTTTTTTTATTATTTATTGTAGAGATGAGGTGTCACCAAGTTGCCCCAGGCTAGTCTTGAACCGTGGGCTCAGGCAGTTCACTCGTCTTGACCTCTCAAAGTGCTGGGATTACAAGCTGAGCCATCGAGCCCGGCAAGAATGTCCTTTTCTTAATACAAGCTGATTCTGTGTTTTAATGGTTTCCTGGGATGATACATATTTTCCCAACTTGAGTCTCCTTCTCTTCACGGAGAGGCCTCCGCAAGTATCTCGTCTCAGGGAGGGGTCTACCTACCATATTCGCCCAGACAGGGAGCCTGAGCTCCAACCTGGGTCTCCCCCAACAGCTCTGCCATTCACCAGCACCTCCAGTCTCCCTCCGCCATGAGTCTGGTCCATCTGCTCCCTTCGGGCTCCTCCCGCCCCGCCTCTGAAGCCTCCCTAGCCTCAACGACGGCCATAGCCGCCCCATGGGCCTTCCTGAGCCTCACACCATTCTCTAATCCAGCCTCCATTCTTCCCAGATGATTTCAAAAACGCACCGTCCCATTTAAAATCTGCAGCCATATCCCAGCCCGTTAAGGATGAGGCCCTAACTCCTGTTGGGACTCGGTTTCCCTCTCCAGCCTTCCATCAAGATCCTCACGTGCACCAGACCGCCCAGCTATAGACACGCTCCAGGTTCCCTTAAACTGCCTTACTCCCTCTTGCTTCTCTGCTGTTACACCAGTACCCATTCTGGCTATGACCAACCTGTTGCCTCTCCCTTCGGTGACCTTGGTCACCCTTCAAGACCCGACTCAAGCACGGACTTCTTTGGCCTGTCTTCCCAGCCACCCCCGACTAGTGTGGGACTGGGTGCTTCCATCCTCAGCCCCATAAAGCCCTACATTCCCGCCATCCTGCCTCTGACCTCCACTGAATTGCAACTTGTGGACCCACACCCTGCAACACGCGTGTGCCTATGTGTGGATGCACCCACACAATAAAGAACCTGTCTTTTATCCGTTTTATTCCCTGTACCTAGCACAGGGTTGCCCAGTGCAGTAAACATTCACACACTCCTAATTGCATGAATAAACTAACAGACCAAATGTTTATCGGGTTCTGACCATTTGAGATGTTATTGTAAGGAGCTAAGTGCCTACAGAAATACATATTATCTTTAAATCCTCTAAAGAGCCATTTATTTTTCCCCTCTACAGAGGCCCTTTATTTAAAACTTTCCACATAGAACCTCTGTAGATAAAACAAAGCCAGAACCCGGGGCAGAGGTGTATGAACTCCACCCCTGACCAACCAATGGCCCTGGGGGCTGCCTTGATACCAATGCTTTGGACTCTTGTCACAAATGGTCTTCAGTCGTCTTTTCTAATCCAGACTGCTCATAAGAAAAGAGATTTGTCTCGTACTTACCTATACAGAAGCCTCAAGGAGTAAGTGTTTTGCAAAAACCCTAACTTACCATCAGGCACTACCGACGCATGTGGAATACCACGCAGAGAAAAGCAAACAGTCCCAGAGAGTCTAGCTTACTGGGTACAGAGTCTGCCCTACTCAAAGGCTGAGAAGGGGCTGACTGTGTAGCAGGACCTGGAGAGGCCCCAGGAAGGCTCACTCTGTTCCAGAAGGACGTCCCACCCAAGGGCCTCCATCCTTGACCTTCGTCCACAGAAACGTCCCCAGGAGGTCCCACATTCGTCCTTCCAACAGCGAGTGTTCCTGGAAGAGCAGCCTGGCCGGCTTCTACCATCCGGTGTATGAATGACTTTCTAGAAAGAGAGGTCCTTGGTGCAGCACAAGGGTACAAGGGAACTCAAGACAGAGAGGAAAGATTTAGAAAGGGAAGCGGGGCATCATAGTCACACTGGACTTACCTTCACAGCCGTGCTTGTCCTGGTTCCCTGCTGTCTGCTCTCCTCAGCGGTGGGTGCCCTCAGACTGGAGAAGTTCTCTACACTGGCCTTACCTCCCCTCCTAAACAAAAAGGACTCCAGACGATGAGGAGGATGATCTTGAAACCTGCCATGCTCCCATGACTTCTCCAACCTCCTGGCCAAAATCTGGGTCTGGATAAGACTCAAAACCATGTGAATAAACCCCAGATGAGGAATTCCTCAGGCTTGCTGAAGAATGGGCCTCCAAAGACAAGTGAAACGGCCCTATGAGCTCTTGCAAAGGCGCGATTGTTCTCAGAGGTTCCACAGAACTGTCCTTTACCCCCAGAAAGCAGAGCAAACCCACTTTTCAGGAAATGATACCACCCAGTTTATAAGTACACATGATTCTGCCACAGTCTCCAGGGTGCCCAGTGAAGCTGATTTGCACACTGATCTCCGATAATGCCCATGAATAATACATGAATAATGCACATTTCAAGCATGTTCTGAATTAATGGTTTAAATAGAAATAGATGGTGTTATGTCATGTCTGCCAGGGGAAGGGTGCAAAGTGCACAGCAAACAAATTAAACAGATGAAGAAAGCATCGGGGGAAAGTCATCAGAGAAATGAGGCATTCACGAAGGGTTGTGCTCAGTGGGAACAGGCTCCGGGTAGTTGAGGCAGTGGTTTTGCAAAAGGATTGGACAAGAATAAGGGACTTACCGCAGCATCAGTGTGATGTCTCATAGAGCCACAACGGAAGCAGGCAGTTCTTCACAAGGCAGAATCCAGAGAGGTGGGGAGCGTGAGGGAGACAGTGGATGCTGGGAGCTGTGTTAGAAAGCATCGGGGGTAACCCCTAGGCGACCTTTAAATCCTAGGAAAATCCTACCAGCAACTTAGGATGGCAGGATCTCTGCTGACTACTTGTAGAAGCTATCAAAGCTTGTGTGTAGCTTAGTTATGAACATTGGGCCACTGGCTCTCTCCAGATGCACAGCCCCTGTCCCGGTGGAGGCAGGTCTGGAGAATCGCCAGCATCACTATGGCAGTGTGCTGTACCTACGTTCGTGCGCTTGCCCTGTCAGTCATTCATAGTGGCTTCCTGCAAGCCTCCCTGCAGCCCCATCAGAGCTAGGCCACCTTGGGCCTCAGCACCAACTTGCTCAAATGTCACCCGGATGCTGTGTTCAAGAAGGGAATAAAGGCAAGGCGAAAGATAACAAAATCGGAAATAGAGTAAAGCAGAGAGCCAAATGGGTTAAGTCACTTTCCCTCTGGTTTTCCACACTGAAGAGTCCAGCTTTGAACTGTCACCTGCGATCAGACAGAGGAGACAGGGTGGGTGTCGAACAGACGCTGAGTGTCTCCGTGAAAGCCACCGCAGCCAGGTGCCACGACAGAGCCGTGTACTTGGGGATGGGTCGAGAGTGAATCTCAAGTGCTCCAGCCAGGCTTTCTGCCCAGGAACTTAGCAAAGCCAAAAAGAGGAGAGAATGCTCAGGGACAAGAACCAGATGTTTATTTCAGGTAAGGAATAACAGGTGGTAGCAGATTCTCAGAATCCTCCCAGGAGTCGTGTCTCCCCAAACCTCGAAGGAAAAAGCAGGAGCCCCCTGACATAAGAGTTCTGAGACAGACCCTAAGGGAAGTCTGTCCGCTCTCTCCCCTCCTCGAGCTCCCTGCACAGGGTGTCTCCTGGACCCTGGAGTAGGCAGAACGCCGTGCCCAGAACTGGAAGGCAGGACCAGCAGAGAACGATGTCCTCTAGAAAGTGCAGGCTGGGCCAAGAAGCAAGTGTTTCCCTTGCCTGCCTGGGTCCAGGACCCTGCTAGGGCCAGGAATAAAGCGCTGAGTCTCAGGGCTGGAAAGGAAGTTAGACGACCACAAAACGACACCAAGGATGGTGTGATATTAGGGGGCACTGGATGGGCACCTCTGCCAGCCAGTCAAGATGCGGGGCTTTTATTGCCCAACTGCCAGTGAGAACTTCAGTGTCCACTAAATGCCCTTGGTTATGGGTCCCAAGAATGCATCTGGTGTGATAATGGCTCTGGGGGCACTTTGATGACTGGCGCTCACGTTTTGCCCAACCTCCGTTCTCAAGCAGGGGCAGGCGAATGCCTTGTCTTCGGGCAGGAGAAGGTGGGAAGGAAGTGACTGATTTGTGCCCATCTGGTCTTTCTCCATCGTGCTCCTCGTGACGGCGCAGACCCACCGAAAAACGCAGCTTCCGTTACCTGCCGATGGTGCGACCCACATTTCTGTCACCGAATTTCTGGACCCCGCTTATCATGTTAGTTCATTCTGGCTGGTGAGATATCTCGCGGCTCTCCCAGCGGGCAAGAGAAGTGCTGAGAAATGTGATCGCCGTTCAACGGCCCATCTTGAACGTGGACTGTCAGGAACGGCACTGGGTGCAGTTGTGAGCAAGACAGGCTGTTCCTGGCTGCTAGGAAGTCACAGTCTGGACGGAAAGGCAAGCACGAAGTCAGTCACATGAAGGCAAGTGTCGTGAAGGGAGAGCACAAGACTTGTGGAGGGGTGTTTGGAAGGATAAATAATAGTCATCTTTTATTTTTCCATCTTACTAAAAAAAAAAAAAAACAGAGAAAATAAGTAAAAGAAGGAAGGAAGAGAAGGAAGGCAGAAAGGAAGGAGAATTTTTTAAAAACTTTTTTTGAGCCAGAGTCTCACTCGGTCTCCCAGGCTGGAGTCCATGGCATGCTCACAGCCACCCCAGCCTCAACCCGCTGGGCTCCAGCAATCCTTCTGCCTCAGCCTTCCGAGGAGCCAGAACGACAGCAGTGCCTGGCTAATTTTTGACTTTTTATTGTAGCGACGAGATCTCGCCAAGTTGCCCAGGCTGGTCTCGAACCCGCAGGTCAGGCAATCCACTCACCTCGGCCTCCCAAAGTACTGGGATGACAGGCTGAGCCACAGCTCCGGGTCAGAAAAGAACGCTAAAACAAGCATAAAGACGAACAGCAGCTGGCCCTAGTAGCAAAGAGGTAACAGGGAGTGGTGAGGACTGTGGTAAGCATAAAGCTCAGCCTAGGTCAAAGAAAATTCCTCAGGTGCATGTTTCTAAGTGCAGCCCCAGGGCTATTGCTTGCAGTTCTTCCATTTTTTCGAGAACAAGGAAAACTTCTGATGTGCTGTGAGGGAAGTCTCTCGAATTTTAAATGCCGACTCGTATTTAAAAGGTGATCAATTACATGCAGGCCAAACCAAACACGCGGCAGGCGGGAGTCCATGTGCGGTCCTGGCTCTCCAGGGGCTTAGGGAAGGCTGTGGATCTCAGCCTGTGGGACAGGCAGACCCATAACTTCGGACCCGGTGCCTTCTCCACAGCATGGCCAATGCCTGGCGCCGTTTTCACGTTCCTCGCGTGTCTCTGCTGTACAAACGGTTTAGCGTTTTGCCTCGGCTTTTGCTAAGCTGGAGAACTGTCTTGTGGGAAGGGCATGGGACTCGGAGACCTTAAAGGCCACTTCAGAATCCGACAACCCATACCCTGGGATTAGGAGGGTCACAGCAGCATAACGACGATAAAGGCGCGTTGAGGGCTTCACTTCCGAGTTCCTTTGTGTCACCTGGTTTAAATACTCCCAGAGTTTGCTCTGTGCAGGAAAAATCGTCGCCGAAGTAGACACTGCGGATTTAAAAAGAAAAGAAAAGCAGTAGCGACTTATCATCTCCCTGGCCGCCGCCTCGACGCTGGCCTAGGGATTACGGCCTCGCCGGCGGCTGAGGGCACTTGACTTTGCTGAGCAACCCAGACGGCACCCGCGGGGCGCGCGCGGCAAAGAGGGCGGGGTGTGCCGGGGCACCCTTCCGCGACGGGGGGCGCTCCGAGCTGGGCAGCTTTTCCGGAACTTTGGACCCAGTCCGGTGGAAATGTTACCAGAAAAGCCAGCACGCACCTAGGGACAAACCACGCGGGAGGGAGACAGGAGGTGCCGGGAGGCGAAGGCTTCGGAGGGCAGGTGGGGGCAGGCGGAGCGGGTGGGGCCCGGGGGCGACGAGTCGTGTTCGTCGAAGCTGAGGCGAGGGGAGAGGGCGACGGGCAAGG